>NC_134700.1:244091038-244391038 GCF_043290135.1 Rhipicephalus microplus | reverse complement strand
GGTTTCTAGGCTATTCACCACGTGCTGGGGTGTTCGAGCTCATACTGCTCACGATAGTACATTCGGTCATAGCCAGCCGCTAACCTCGGAAAAATTCTGCCCACTTACTGTGGGATACTTAGCTCTTACAAAGAGCAGACGGGTGTCCTCCTGGTAACATCAATAATAATAATAGTGGCAGAACTTTTACGTGCCTAAACCCCGATGCAATTAAGAGGCCGCCGTAGCGAAGAGCAACGGATTAATTTTTACCACATCGGGTTCCATTTTAATTCAATTCAATACGATTTCATTTATTTTTCATTCTTGCGGTATTTCGTGCAAAGCCCTGTTGAGCCAGTAGCCAAAGCAGTGTGGGCGCATAGCCAATATACGTATAGCAGCTACAACACCATGTTCATATCCGATTATCAGGAATAAAAGCATTATGCTGAGGCCAAATACATAAACTCGATTGATATGGGGCGTTGAACGTCCCAAAACCACCATATGATTACGAGAGCCGACACAGTGGAGGGCTCCGGAAATTTCGACCACCTGCGGTTCCTTAACGTGCATCCAAATCTGAGCACACGGGCCTACAACATTTTCGCCTCCATCTAAAATATAGCCACCGCACCGGGATTCGATCCCGCGACGTGCGGGTCAGCAGTCGAATACCTAAGGCAATGAATTGGTAGCTGTACGGGGCTGGGTCATCTTTAGTTGACTTATACAGCACAAAATACGTCTCAGATGACAGTTTTTTGGCACACCGAAAATGTTTGACGGAAGGCAAAGAACCACTGATCAACATTTATTGAAAGAAAAAACTTCAGATACGCTTGAGCTTTGCCTTCAAGAGTACAATGCTATAGGGTAATCGGGCACTGGTGCACCTTCTCGATTGCTGGCTTGGATTCTGGGTTTGGTGGACGCCTCAACAATGCCAGAAGGAAACTATTGGTTGTGCGCGTAACAAAGACCACTGTAAACTATCCTACAAAGCCTACTGCAAGTTGATGCTTCTGCCGCTGATGATGATCACATATGTCTGAGAGCTTTATAGTGTGTCAGCCTTTAGAACTCGCACCATTGCGCAGTTGACGTTTTGATGCCTGGTGCGACTAGCCGCTTCTGCCACGCATTATTAAACATGTAAACTAACTCGTTCCACTATATGCCACACAAAGTTCTTTTTTTTCGAAGCAGCTTCAAGCGATCGCATCGCTCTGTTGTAGAGAACCTGCTTGCTACACTGATAGCCTATGTTCTATCATCACTCCAATAGAAGGTATTTTATTTATTTTATCTGCGTCCTGATCTTTTTTTTCACGGGCAAGATAATGACCTTTCGCTCACAACCAAACCACCGAATCCTACGCCAACATCGGAATTTCTGTGAAACGAGCTCTTCAGTGCTATCGTTTGACTAGTTCATTCTGTTAGTTTTCTACGTAGTTGTTCGTAAGCCACGCGATAGATCGATTTCGCGTCACTTGTGCGTCACTACGATCCGATGAGTCGGTATAATGTACTGTGCCTTTAACACCACATTTTTTTTTTACTTTCTATAAAAACTTTCGCTTCACAAGGTAACACATTAAGTGGAATAGCAACAGTATGCAATAACAATTTCGACTAAGAGTAACCCAGGCGTGAACCTGAATGAGCTAGAGAAAGTGTAATACTAACTACGAAAAAAAAAAAAGGTGCAGTTGCTGCAACGTACATGAAAAAACAAGTATGGAGCTCTTACAGATTAACAAAATTTGGTCCAAAAACACAAATCTACGCTACCGGCCAGGCTGCCATCGGCACATTTGTATTTATGCGTGAAGATGTGTGGTTACTGTATGATAAGTGTCGCTTATAATACTGTTATTCGCCTAACACGCGTATGGGTGATTGTTCTAGTGTATGATCTACGTCACAATGCAGTGAGTCAGGCATTCCCCTCGCCCTTCAATAGTGAACAATTTAATTAGCGACTGGCTCAACGTTTCTTGCATATTTCAATTGCTCACTAGGTTCCGTATACACTGAATCATAGTGCTCACGTAAGACGGCTTCCCATCTCCCACCCCTTTCATTCAACGTGCCACAGCTCTACAACTTGCTCTCTCACAAGTTCTTATTTTTAATACAATGCTGTACTTCCAGCATCAATCGGGGTTAGTTTCATATCCAGCATCCTGAAACATATTCTTTCGCGATATTTTTTGTCAAAAGATTTTTGGCCCTTACCCTCGGAATTCCACTGTACCGCGACTCGTTTTCACGTTCGTCGCGATGTTACATTTAATACGAACACCTACTTTCAGCCACGCAGAGGGGAAACATCTCGCATGAAGAAACCGCAATAAAGAACTCCTTAAAAAAGGAGAGAGAACAGAGTTGGCGCAAATAATGCGAGTTCCGACAGAACTTGCCGAACCTTACGTTCGCTCTGCCAGAACGCGAGAGGAATGTGCTGCGGTTTGACACGCATGGAACTGTGCAGCGCAATGCAGGCCTGACTGTCCCTACCACCGGCAAGTTAATTAATAACGCTTGATTAATCGAACTGCTATGTCAAGTCGTTTCCGCCGCTGGGCCTGTGTATCATTTTTTTTTTGTCTTGATCGGCTCTCTCTTGGACACTTTACCTTCGTTCTGTCTCGCATTGATATCGGCCGTTGACACGACCGTTTCGTTTAACGATTTAATGATATATGCAAACATTTCTTTTTGTATTGTTCTCTTACCTTCATTTTTAGTGTTACCATGAAAGCAGGTTTGACATAGGTGCTGTTTAATTAGCTCGGGAATGAAGGCGATGAAAGATTTGAGTTATGAAATTCGTTAATTGTGTGCGTGTTCGTGCGCTTCTGATGCGCTCTGTGAAGCAAATTGTATGTGCTTTTAATAATAATAATAATGATAATAATAATAATAATAATAATAATAATAATAATAATAATAATAATAATAATAATAATATGTCTCATGTTTTACGCCCAAAAATCATATATTAGAGACGCCGAAGTGCAAGGCCCCTGAAATTTCAACCATGTCGTGTTCTTTAACGTGCCCTGATATTGCACAGTACACCGGCCTCTATATAACATTTCACATCGACAGAAATGCGACCACCACCAGAATCAAACTCGCGACCTTGGGGTGAGCAGCTGAGCTCCATAACCGCTAAACCAGAGCAGCGGACGTATGCAGTTTCTGATGCGCGTTGCAGTTAAGTCACGCCAAGTTCTTATAGTTCGTGGGCTTTAGTCTGCACTCTCTGAAAAAAAAAAAAACGAGCACTCATTCATTACGCTCCTGTAAACAGCGTAGTGAAATGTCACTCAACCATGCCTCACTGATATTTCGTTAATTATAGGAGAGTGCATGCCGAGTTAGACTATTTGTCGCTATCTTCATGCTCCATAGCTGGGACACCCTGTCGTTCGGTACAAGAGTCAAAAGCTACGGCTTGCTTCGCACTCAAAGCGCAGCTAAAGTGACAAAGCACCGAGCTGTTTCGGCGTTTATGTGGAGCACTCGTGTAACGCGTCCAATTTGTGGGAGAAAGAAAAGACGCGGTGTTCTAAACGAGAACTCCCAAGACGCAGCGCCACACCCGCTGCTCTTTATTCCGCACACCGCCCAACGTGGACCATTTGTACGACAGCCTTAGGTGCGCACCGTTTTGGAACGATGCACTTGTATATGATGTTTCTGGCCGTGTGTCGCCACTCTCTGCCGAGTATCGATGTTATGTTTCTGCGAGAGACGATGCAATTCGTTTGTGCCTACGTCCGCTGGTCAACGCATGTAAATACCTCTGACCCAAAAATGCCGGCCGGTGCCGGCGCGGATCAAAACAAACGTGGGGCGTCAAAGGAGACCCGGATGCTGGACACGTTTTTCCAAAAGCTTCTGTCCGTCGGCGATGGCAGCCTTTGTTTTCAGCGAGTGTTCAAGCTTTCGAGCGCAAGCCCTGCTGGAGAGTCGCCGTCGTTGTAAAAGGGTGCGTGTTTTTTTATTAATATATTATTTAGTTATTTTGAAGGTATTTCACAACTTGAAACAAACTTGAACAGACCGCAATGTGACACCTACACGAATTTTTCCAGTTGCAAACGATAATAAATAAATAAATAAATAAATAAATAAATAAATAAATAAATAAATAAATAAATAAATAAACAGTGCTTGCCTAGCGACCGTGAACAATGTGAATAGCCGCACGTTTATAATCAGTTATAGGCCTTGCCATTGTGTTTTTGCTGCCCGGTCCGAGTTCGGTGTCTTATTTCCCATGTCGAACGCAGAATTCGAAGCGCTGTCGGGCATTGCGGTTGCCTTCTTTTCACGCTCATGTGTGAATTCAGTCATGCATGGGCTATCTGTCCTATACAGCGCTGTGCGTGTAGTCTTATGTTGTGTCCTTTTGTCACGCTGAATGTCACTACAGCCCGTATTCTAGAACGTCCTTTCACTCAACGCTTCACCTCGACTTGAAAAAGTAGACGGGAACGCCGTCTCTAGGCATAGCAAGGCAATGCATATCATCGATAATCTGCAGCGATTCTCGAGAAGCACAGCGTCATTTTTAGTCGAGCAGCGGCGCAGTGCTCAACGCTATCAAGTGAAGGATGAAATTCGAGTCGAGGAGCGTTTGTGAATACGGGGGTACGAGCTGAAGCGTCATCTTACATGCAGGTTAGGAAATTTGGCGTTCAAAGCTCGCAAATAGTTTCCTGCCAAGACGTCGATTGTTTACACGTCCAACGGCTCCCTTCTATCGTTGATATCTCGATACTTTTTAGGCATACACGTGCACCCCTGCTGGGATCCGTCCGAGTATTCATTGTCCTCACTCAACCAAACGTTGCTTTCTTATAGATAGGACCTCACTTGTTTGCCATCGTATGCTACAATCACTATCGCGTTCACCGGTCGCTGTTCGCATGACCTGATCATCACCGCGGATTGAAAATTCTGATAGGAAGTGTTTCGCGGCATTTCTTGCGTCAGTGTTGCATGGCTGTACCCACCGACTTGTAAAGCTTTTATGCGGAGTACCTCCTCAACCATTGGCCTACCGCGGTGGTCTAGTGGCTAAGGTACTCGGCTGCTGACCCGCAGGTCGCGGGATCGAATCCCGGCTGTGGCGGCTGCATTTCCGATGGAAGCGGAAATGTTGTAGGCCCGTGTGCTCAGATTTGGGTGCACGTTAAAGAACACCACGTGGTCGAAATTTCCGGAGCCCTCCACTACGGCGTCTCTCATAATCATATGGTGGTTTTGGGACGTTAAACACCACAAATCAATCAATTAATTGATCTCCTCAACCATTTGTATCTGAAGGATAAACGTTGAACCTTCAAGAGCGACTAATTGTAAGCTTTTATATGAACTACCTCCTCAACCATTTGTATCTCAAGGATAAACGTTGAAACCTCCAGAGCGAGTAACTGTAAGCTTTTATGTGGAGTACCTCCTCAACCATTTGTATATGAAGGATAAATTTTGAACCCTCAAGAGCGGCTGACTGTAAGCTTTTATGCGAAGTACCTCCTCAACCATTTGTATCTGAAGCATAAACGTTGGACACTCAAGAGCGACTAACTGTAAGGTTTTATGCGGAGTACCTCCTCAACCATTTGTATCTGATGGATATACGTTGAACCCTCAAGAGCGAGTACCTGTAAGATTTTATGCGGAAGACCTCCTCCACCATTTGTATCTGAAGGATAAACTTTGAACGCTCAAAAGCCACTAACTGTAAGCTTTGATGTGGAGTACCTCTTCAACCATTTGTATCTGAACGACAAACGTTGAACCCTCAAGAGCGACTAACTGCAAGCTTTTATGCAGAGTACCTCCTCAACCATTTGTATATGAAGGATAAACGTTGAATCCTCAAGAGCGACTAACTGTAAGCTTTTACACGGAGTACCTCCTCAACCATTTGTATCTGAAGGATAGACGTTGAACCCTCAAGAGCGACTAATTGCGTGCATATACCATTATTGAGCGCCGGCTAAGTGTTATAGAGAGTCCCGCGGAAATAGTTTTGTTTTCTTCGGAAACACGGCGTCACGTGTGGGGCAGTGTTACCAACCTGTGTTACAAAAATACCCTAAGCCAAGGTATAAATTACGCTACTTTACCGCTAAACAAATTTGTCATTATCCTACGTTTAACCCTACACATATATACCACCGGGTAATAGTGATTACAGATAACGTACACTCTACGACGTTAAGACGTATAGGGCGCCTCTGGGATCAGGCCACTAATTTCCTTGTGACGATGACGTATACGATGCCATCGTTCGACGCCACATTGCTATGCCACAGTGACGTCACAATGACTTCATGATGACGTCGAAAATTCTGGCAATATGCCATGCCACAATGGCATCACGACGCGGCGTAGATGTCTCACGATTTCCGGCAACACTCGCATTTGCACCAACCATCACCTTAAGTATATGACGAGGCATATAAAGCTTTCGCCTTTATAATTGACGCCAACCACCGTCGCAAAATTTAAATGTTCTCGCACACAACCAAGACGTTGTAGACGATAAAGAGGGAAAAAAGTGTCCCGAGAAAATGAGCAACCAACATAGCACGAGGATGTTCGGCGTATTATCTTTTGCGCTGGTCACATCGGAATTAAGATAGTTGTAGTGCTAATCTCTCCGGGTATGAATAACCTCCGGATATTTAACACGGTTCTACAATTTTTACGGATGAATGACGCGAAACGTTGAAACTGCCCTACGTCACCAACCTATTCGCCCACAGCGGTCAAAAAGTTTTCGAAAACCACCAACAGGTGAGCTAATAACCCTACTTTTGGCAACCGAGATGTGGGGCCACCCTTTAGATATATATAGCGAAGGTAGCGTGGTGGAACTCTCTTGTGTAAGAAATAACATGGCAGCTTTGACCACACGTGGTGTCATTCAGTGCCGTATTCTGCTACAATCATCTGGAGGGATCAAAACGCTTTATGCTTGTCCTAAAAGTAGCCTCTGGCATTTTCGTTAACACCAGCACTTAAAATGATATGTATACAGCTATGGGGACAAATAATGAGATAACTATATCGCTGTCAGCCGCTTAATTGACTGAAATTGAACCATGAACTTTTTAGCGACTAGGGTAAGCGAGCACTGTTTTTATTGAAACGTTGAAAAAAAAGTGCCGCCACGTCCACGAAGTGAATGATGATGAGTGGGCGAAGCTCCAGAGGTAAACCTGGTAAACCATGAATCCTCCGCACATTGTGCCCACTCGATTTTATTACAACGCTCCCCCTAGCGTACGCCGCCGCACTAAATCGAACGATTGCCTTCTACCAATGACACGGGCGATACGTGACATCATTCCTATTTTATATCATCTCGCATCTTTCGTCATCAACTACAAGTGCCTCCGTCTAGTTTATAACATCTTCCGTCTTTTTATCATCAGCTACAAGTACCACCAACTACAAGTACCGCCATGAACACTGCAAGAACTAAACGAGAGGTGGCTACACATACAGGGGACGGTATCGCCATCCAGTGAACACTGCAATAACTAAACGAGAGGTGGCTATAGGTACAGGGGACGCACAGCCCACGCCTTAAGGAGCTTCGCCCCTAAAAGTCATGTTTCGACGCAGTTGCACTTGGCAGAATGCTTCTAGCACACCAACGCTCTGGGATACTTTGCTACCATTGTCCAAACCGCCATTTTTTGGGGCTTTAACTGGTTTTGCATAGTAGCTCACTCAGCACGTCGCTCAGGAGCAACACAATACCTTTACTGACACTGTATCGCACATGACCATGTATTCCCGAATAATATAAAAAAGCTCATTCAACTACAAAGGCGGGTTAGTGATGTTGCAGCCTACCTTCCATTATTTTATCCTCTAAAAAAAACGCAGTTAAGGCGCATTCACACTTGAGAAGCGAGAGCGCCAGGCTGGTCGGAAAATCAAGTTCGCCGCGGTGAACACGTTCACATTTCTCCGGCGCTTCGTACATCCATCCACCGCCAACTTCGCCGTTTCGACAATGAATTTCATTTTAACTGTTTCGTGAGCATAAAATCTTGTACCAAATTCAATTTATGCGTGCTAAGCGCTGAAAAGAAACAGCATTCACCTTTTCTAATCCTTGTTTCGGGCGATATACCAGCTGAAACAACACAAGTCGACACCTCGGTGGGGATGGATTTTCGCGCGGCCATGCAAAAGGGAGATACGTTGAGGTGCGCCAACTCGCTGCTGCAGCACCTTCTCTTTTTTTTTTTTTTTGAAATAGTCTGCTCGGTAATCTTAATCCAAATGTGGCTCCTGAGGAACGCGTCCTTGTAGAGGCTCTGAGCTTTGTCTTACTGCACGAGCATATAGCTTGCGGCCCGTTGTTTACGCCACGTGGTTCATAAGCTAGGGCAGCCAGAGTACGGCTTGCCGTGAAGCTGTGAAGCGGAAAGGCATCCCGCTTACGCGTGGTGGAAAAATCGGTTTTCGACTCTTTTTCCTTTTTTCTGGGTTTTTTGTTTGTTTGTTTGCTTCAGGGTCACGGCGCGGTCCTTTAGCCGCTGTAAAGGATTGAGGGTTTCATAGCATTCCACAACTGCCACCAGTTGTGAGTGGTAGAAGGTTGATGGCAGGTACGTTGGGTTTCTTTACGGTAGCTGGCTCCTCGCCGTCCTCCACATAGCCTATCTTCGCCAGTGAGGAGACGCATTCTTGGAGACAGAACGAAGGTTTATTTACATGGTGAAAGAGAAAATACTGTACAGAATTTCCGCTAGTATGTACAAAGTGTCTTCGGCTTTTATAAAAGCCCGTCGTTTCCTTACACGGCAGTCCGAAGAAGTCGGTGACCACTGTTGCCGCGAATCAGGTGTCGTAAAGTCTCAGTGCTCCACCCACCAGAAAGGGTGTAGACATTGGACCACTCGGCTGATGAGGAACACGGGTGAAAATGTCCAAAGAGTAGCACGAGCCCACAACACAATGACGCACACGGCCCACGCCTTGAAGACATCGCAGGGCGAGGAGGTAGAGTCCGGTGGAGGGGGGAGCTGAGCTCCTCTGTGGGGAAGATGGCCGCTGACACGAACGTCAGCAACGGCCCATGGCTGCGTTCAGCTACAGTGTTCCAGAATATTCTCGAACACGGCATTCCAGGTGCCCGATCCCTGAGAACTGCTACTGCGACGCCTTCCCACGCTTCTGAACTGTTGGTTCTTTGTCACGACCTTGCGTAGGCAACAATGGCTGCGTGGACAGGTTGACTTAACGAGAACTGCAACTGTGATGCCGCCTCACGCTCTTCGACCTCGCTCCACAACAAAAGTTGTTCGCGAAGCTTTCGTCAAGCTAATCGTAAGCCAATCACAGCGAACTGCCTGCTTGCTCATCGGCAGGACAGCGTCGTGCGTGGTGCTTCCGACCGGGCGCCGATATGGGGTTAGAGTGTTCTTGCGGACCGGCTCACGCACAATATTGTATGCTAAGACGAACCACCTGGCCAAACGTAACACCGCTTACGTGGCAAAGTGAGTGGATTTTCGGTGAGTTCTGCCGCTTTCGCCCGCTTCGAGGCCAAATGCAAACGCGCCTTTTTTGAACGCGTTCACTTGATGCCGGCAAATATAGTATTCAGACATCGCGAAAGAAAGTGTTCAAGTAATGCACTTTCGTGAATAAAGGAACCTTGCCAAACAGAACCTTGCCCAAAAACAATGATTTTCTATTCACGCACTCGCTTAATTTTTCTCTGTGCAAGAAATAATTGCCTTCCAGTACTGTTACATAAGAAGTTTTCTATCTGTTTACGCACAATAAGTTTCTTGCTTGCAATATCTATTAGTGAAAAAAAAATAAAATACAATTTACGTCTTCTTTGAGGTGCGTCTCTAAAGTTCTGGCGCTTGCTTTTGTTACATGTGGTGTTCAATATATTGCGTATGGAGACCCCTCCGAAGAATGAGCGGCGATCTAGAAAATACGTTGCTTCAACTGATCTTTTACGTGCACGTTTCTTTCAGACATATATACACAGGAAATACGTCGCACCACACCGCGTCGGTTTAGTGGCTAAGGCACTCGGCTGCTGATCGAACCCCGGCTGCGGCGGCTGCATTTTCGATGGAGGTGAAAATGCTGTAGGCCCGTGTGCTTTTTTTTTATTGATATGATATATGATGAGATGTTGGCGCACAAGTGTGGTGCCGGCTACTCCTTAGCCCTTGAGTCACATTTGAACACATATCTTAATAAGATAAAATGTACAAAGCATTCTATGGAAAGTAGAACACTCGAGCACACATATGCAATAACACACCTATACGCACATATCACAACACAACACAGTGATAAGGAAATGTTCTAAAGGCAACGAATAGAGCCTTTATAGATGTCCCTCGTAAACATTCAATCCAACCAGCACAAAACAGCAGAGAACACGCCAGGTCCTAATGAAAATGTATTCGCTCGTGTGTACATAACAGTCGAAAGGTCATTCACTTCAGCACACGCATATGATGGGTGTCATATGATACTGCGCATAATAAGTACATGTATTATACAAATGAAAGTTCGTTATTTCTTGGTACTAGCCAGCAATTCCGCTGTATTTAAAAAAAAAAATTAACGCTTTTAAGGCTTGCGTCTGTAAATCTCCTGTTGGCCACGAGCCCAGAAGTTTCCTGATACTGAACGGTCTGCAGTGTAATGCCAACAGTTCCGATTTAAGACGGCGTCTCGGTGTGTCATGATCGAGACAGTCTATGAGAAGGTGACACGCGTCTTCATCTATGAATCCACATTCATACTCAGGAGTTTCAGCTCTGCTTAGATTTAGGTACACGTTAAAGAGCCCCAGGTAGCCGAAATCCTCTCCCACCACCCCT
This sequence comes from Rhipicephalus microplus, assembly GCF_043290135.1. Taxonomy (NCBI): domain Eukaryota; kingdom Metazoa; phylum Arthropoda; class Arachnida; order Ixodida; family Ixodidae; genus Rhipicephalus; species Rhipicephalus microplus. The sequence goes on along the minus strand of NC_134700.1, from coordinate 244,380,146 downwards.
AAAAACAATCTCTTATACGTCGCTGACTGCACGCCACTGGTTCCGCTGTTTCATCCATATCCGCTAATTGGAGGGTGCTGAATTTTTCCTTTGCCATCTGACAGTACGCATTTTCGGTACTTCGCAATATCTGTAAATTTGTGTAAACCTGCTGTAACAACAGGAATCGCGCCTGGTCCATTAAGACTCACAACACACTCAAGCAGCAAGTTTTCTTAAATGCATCCGCCTTGACAGTGCGCTGCGGGCCTTTTACAGCGCGTGTGTGAATGCAGCTATACGGTGTGATCTGTTAGAGTGGAAATTTCCTAAGACCGAAAATTGCTTCCAGTGACACCCCCGGAAGTAGTGCGCTCGTCAAAGCGCGCACGCTTTCACCCGCCACATCGTTAGCTCCTTCGTCTTGACACGTCTGCCGTGATTCCTCACGTGGGTGGAAAGAGCAAACCATAGCTTCGAACGTTGCAACAACTACCTTGCAGAGCTTGAAGAGACACTAAAGCGAAACAATGAATTTGTCTAGATTGATTAAGTGTACTAAAGCGAAACAATGAATTTGTTTAGATTGATTAAGTGTTCTCTGAGAACTGTAATGTCGTCATTTTTATCGGAAGTTCACTACTACAGGAGAAATCAATGTTAAAGTACCATTTTTAAATTTCGCACTGAAATCTGTGTGCATGACGTCATGAATTTTGAAGTTCTATTCCGTTCTAAGTGTTTCGCTGTTAAGAGGTTGAGGTCCGTATTGCCTCGGCTACTTTATATCAATACGTTCTGCAACGAAAAAAAAAACAATAAAAGATTAATACTGAACGGTACTCAATAATGAACAAACACGCACAAAAAAAAGTAATATCCCACTGAAACCGGTTGAAATATCACGGAAATGTATACTTAGCTTGTAGCTGTTCACACAGTCATGTGTTCACACGCACACCTTTCTTTTCTACTGTCAGTATACGCACTAACAGATCATTTCGTGTATGTCAACCCGTGACTGTCTAACGCAGGCGCTTATCCAGCCCGGTCTCCGCTAAGAAGTGTGTCAGGAAGATGTTCGCCTTTTTCTGAAGATGCACATCAGGCAATGGTATATTGTTTGTACTTTGCAGACATGGGCTCGAAGAAACTTTTTAGAAATTCGGTATGTGAAGTCTCCTGCCCCATCAGCCGACATTGTGCTTCATTTAGACCTGTTCCGAACTACGCAGGCATTAGTAAAAACTGTGGAAATATATAATGTGACGGCGCTTGGTGCAAGAATTTAAAGGTGGCTTCGGTACCTGCATTTTTGCTTTGCGCGTTTCTTCACCTACCAAGCGCCTTCTAGCGGCGAGCGTGGTGATTTTAGAATAGTGCATAGATAATTTACTAATAACAACACATTTTTCTCTTCAGTGTCCTTTTAACATGTTTTTCGTGAGAATGCGATATCAGTGGCTCATGTGCGCTCAAAATGCGTTTATACGGAGGTAAGAACAGCGTCTCGTCGGTGGTCACAAAGGCTACATCGATTTCCGAAGTTGCCATTTAGTAAATAGCGTTCAGTACTCTTTCTTACGTAAGGGGCAAGGCCCAGTGGTATAAGCCAAAGGACACCCATAATGTCGTCAGTAGCTCTAGCACCCTTCTGCATCGCTTATGGCTAGGAGGGGCATTTACAAAATCTTATTCCTGTGTCATAGGAATGGCCGACAACGCTCTCTGTGATGCCTGTCCTTGCGAAGAGACGATACACCACATCCTGTGTGACTGTCCGTTGTATGACATCCAGAGAGAGTCACTGGCGTCCGTTCTTGGGCGCATCGACAACAGCCAAATGTATGAGGACACTATTCTGTCAAGTGCCCGAGAGAAGACATTGCAACAGAAGGCGACCAAAGCTCTGTTGAAATTCCTACGCGACACGGACTTGAACAAGCGGCTGTAACGGCAATGTCACACACCGCGAAAGACAAGACTGGACAATGAGTGAGCACGCGTGTGCTGCCGAATGTGCTTTGTTTATCTCTCTTCCCTCTCTGCTCTCTATCTTTCATCTCCCCCATCCCCCTCCCATGCGCTGGGTAGCAAACCGGCTGCCTATAGGCTGGTTTAACCTCCCTGCCGTTCTTTTGCTCCTATTTTCCTTCCTTAATTCCAGTGCATGTTAGGAGCAGCCAGAGTTGGTTCTTCCCGAGTATTTCATCATTCAGTTTTTAAACGTTAGATCTGTAAACAAAGACACTCGGAATAAGTCGCAGTCTCTCTGTAAGCGCTTTCTGGTATTGGAGTACTCTTGTGTCGCGCCAGGCAGCGCCGGCACTTCCGAGCTGCCCTGGACGGCGTCGTCTGATACCCTTGAGATACAGGGAAGCGCAGCGGGGGAACCTTCATTCGATTTCGAGTTGCGCCAGTGAGGACGACGTATGAGATGGATATGGCGGAGGAAGAAGGCACAGGCAAAAATGCCTGCCCGCCTTCATTCCTGGCCCCGAGCGCACCTGCCCTGGCTTCGCGTGACGTCACGTGTGACGACACAGGTGACGTCTTTCTTGCCTCCTCGCGGCCACGACCAAGGCGGCACCCCGCGTCGGCAGCCGCAAACATTGATCGCAGTGTGCCGACTGACTCGCTCGGCCTCGGACGGGGGTGGGTGACGCTGTCGTCGTTCCTTCGACTGAGATAGGGGCTTCTCCTCATAGCATAGCCCGCTATCCCGCGCCTCCTCCTACGCTTGCCTTCGGTGGCGGCGACAGCGAGTGTCGGTGGCCGGCTGGAATGCCAAGCGCCTGGCTACGCGACACAGCGCGCGCTCTTCTCTGACACATTCGTTTCCTGTCGTACAGTGTGCGATACTGTATGCTCCTGCCCCGTGTCACGGCACCGTCTGCGACTCTGAAGCACCACCGGGCAGTGGGAAGCAGTGAACCTGCACACTTTATGCTCCGACGTCCGCACACTCTCGGATAACACTTTCTTTCGGGGGGTCCTCTTCGTACACGGTGGACTACAATATTTGTGATCTCTCTCCTCTTCTGAGTGCTGCTGAAAGTCCATTGGGGCTGCTCGTCTACTCGCGCAGATGTGAACACCACGGAGTTATTCTGGATTAACGTAAATGTTTCTCATTTGCTTGCGTAGCCCCTCGAATGACCATTGGGATTACCGCAAGCATGATGATTCAGGAATTATTGTTATCTTGCGGCGTGCGCCTAAGCTACGTTGATGACGGCGGTCAGTGAAAACCTGTTCCATCCGTGAAACGCGAGATAGCGCCTGTTTTTCTGAGTGTCGAGCTGTCACGTGATCGACGATCGGCGTACACTGTCACTGCCATAGAAGTAATCCCTGCTACGCGAGGTCAACCCGTGCAGTTCTGCATCAGACCTAGGCAATTCACTTGCCCTGCGAGCCCGTTGCCCTCTTTTTTGTACGGGTGCTCCAACAGAAGAAGTCGGGAAAAGATTGTGCTGAACTTCACATAGTGCATCGGTTCAATTTGCAGCATTTTTTTTTTGTGACTAAAGCATGATTCGATAACACCATGAGGCGGGTGATCCTCGAGTCAGTTTTGCTGTGCCTCGTCGTCGGGCTTGAAGTGAAGGGGAAGAAGCACGTGACGGAGATGGCACCCACGGCGAGCAATGCATCTGTGTTCCTGCCCGGACCAGGTACGTGACACTCCAGCACACTTATCGATTCACTCGTTGCACACTTCTGCATACACATATCAAGTCACACTGGTACCTGCAATATTCTATAGCATCCCTGAACTGTAGTTGTGCGCCTGTCTGGCGATGCCTTTCCTAGAAGTGCGCAATGCGCTTGGGAATTTGCTTGCATTTGGTGCCGCATTTCAGTCTCACAGTGCCCTTCTCGAAGATGTCATAAATACGTCTGCGAATAAAACATTTCGTATGAAACTAACGGGCGCCACCTCGCGCGATTTCGCACATCACTCTAGTGTCAGAAGACTCTTGCGAAATTATGCCTCTGTTTCAGCTCTGGAGCAACAGGATTGAGCTGTACGCGATAGTATTGCAATTGAACGCTATCGCTGTTTTTTTTCCAGGGTGAGGACCAGATGTACCCAGCACTTCCACCACTTGAAACGGGTTGTTGAACAAGCAGGAGTTGACTCGGCGAAGGAGAGCTTTATTTAGCGCAAGGGCTAACTGAACGCAAGCCTGCGATCACAGCAAGTCTTCTTCCTTTTCTATACTCGAGCTCCATGCCCACTGCCCTCGTTACAGTGAGTTGTTTTCCTTTTAATGGCTCTGACACTATAAATCATTAGATGTTTAGTCTTGTGGATATTATCGCCCTGTCGCTTGAGTGTAGGCAAGGCACTATGCTGAGGTCTTGTCAAAAGCATGCTTACTTGAGAAAGTGCATGCAACCTTTTCAAGCAGCTAGGTACTTGTGTTTACTACATGTTAAGGTGTCCGCATGCTGGCACAAAAGGGGCTTTTATCCCTTCTTGAGCCACACCAGCAGTTGCCCCCAGCGTGCTACATCAGTAAATCAGTGCTTTCCTCCACCCCCCAACCATGATGCAACACAAAATTGCAACCCTTCTCCCCCCCCCCCCCTCCCACAAGAAATCAGGACGACACTCATGCGTACATGCGTGCATTGCTTACTGGCTGAAATCGATACAAACATACATGTATAGCTATATGCATTTTCGGGGTTCAGCTGCTTCATGTGCACAGATTTTGCTGCTGAGGTACTCAGCATTTTAGATGGATGTAAAAAAAGCTTGGTTAACTTTTCATCATGTTTTGTCTCAGTTTGGAGTCATTAACCCCTTTTTTTGTTGGTTCAGTAGGAGTGGCAAGAACACACTAATAGACACTTTTTCTTTCAGATGTGTATTTCACTGCCTGTTTTTATATTATTGTCCTTGGTGAACTGCAAACTCGAAGTTATCATTCATCTTATGTGATCGAGATACATGTTAACTGTTTCTCACTTTCAGCAGTACACTTTCATTGATAACATGAAATGTTAAAATGGGTCTTTTTGATATTTCATGGGTAATTCAAAATTTTTTTGAAATATTTCATGAAAACCGAGGTTTGCGCAGTTTGGGAAGAATTTACATTAACTGTACTTGGTGTAGGCGGCATAACAGATGCCGTGGCAAAAGTTAAAAGATGAATAAGTATGCTCTAATGAAGTCTATAAAAACTATTTGTACAGGAGAACACCAGCACAAGCACAATGAAACTGGTGGCACAGGAAATATCCTCTAAGATGCAGTGGCCATGTACAATATTGAAATATCTCGAAGGGCAACTAACGTACAATTTTCAGTTGTGATTTTTATAGATTAATGAACTGGTCAGTGTCTGGTCTATTCAGGCTAGTGCTACTTCACCTGTGATTTTCATGTCATCCTTCACATGCAAAGCAGTACACTTAAGACAGGTGATAGAGTGAGTGGTCAAATTCAGCAGGAATGCATGAATCTGTACTGCTGTATTCTAGTGAAAAAAAACATAATGCCATGATGCTCCTTCATTTTACATGGCCATTGTCAATAGAAGCTCATCTTCGCAAGTGAAGTTCACGATAGTGTGCAGCTCAGTGATGTAGGGCTTTAGCGATGGCCCCGCTGATTAGGCCAGCAGGACTGTTTCTTGGTTGTGGTGCTTGCACTATAACTAACTTCACGGTGCAGAGCTCTTTTACCAATATTATCAATAAAAAATTCCACTGTGATTTAATGAATTCAACTTGTTTGTCTATAATGAGTTTGTGAAGGCAGAATGTATAAGCCAGGTAAGCCGCTTCACTGAAGTTGCTGTGGCAAATGAAATGAGCGAGAGTGATGGCTCCCAGTAACGCCAGTATATGGTACTGTACACTGCTGTGAAGAATGGGTGCATTTGAGATATGGCCTTATTTCGCTAATCACTATTTCATGTCAGAAACTGAATTGTAGCCAGTGTCTATACCATACCTTGTTAGTGGTGTTAGGTGCAGATGCCTCAAGTGGGATGGTATATTGGCAAAAGAGTGGCACTCTACTACCGCTAACCCATTTGCTGATTTTGAATAACCTGAATGAGCGTATTAGTTGTGTGGTGTGTGATCTTCTGCAATGCTTAGCTGATTTGCGAGTTTGTGAAGTAATTTTCAAGTGACAGATAATAGTTGGACGCCAGATGGTACTGTGGTTTACGGAATTAAAGAAGCAATGCTGACAGCATTCTGTTGTGCTCTGCGCAACTTTCCAATCTATCATGTGGACAGCGTTCGTGGAGTTGTCAGAGTGCCTGAGAAACTGCAAATGTGTCATTCATGATCGTGATGTGAGGTGTTGCAGTTAGAGAACGTATGCTCACACTGATTATTTAAGGCAACATTTGTCAATAGTTCTTGATCAGATGTGCCTGTGTAAGCTGGGATATCAGCAATAGAAATATCTGCAATTTAGAATATTTGTGTCACTTGTACTGGAATATTAAGAGTCTAGCATATAAAAAATGTGAACAAAATAACAATGTAGACAGAAGTTCAGCATTGCACTGTTAAAAGAGGAAAAGTATTATAACACTTCACTTTCAACATCCGCTGTCGTGTAGCAGACAAAAAGTTCTGATATAGAAATTCATGTAATATATGCCAACAGTAAAAATATTGCATAAGTGTTTACTCATATGAAGGATTTAAGAATGAGTTTCAGCATTGTAGTTCTTAGCATTGTTATTAAATAGGTTTAGTATTTTTTTGAACAACTGCACAGTTGTTGAACCCTTGTTTTAATACATCTTTGCACGCTTATATCATTTAGTTGATTTAGTTGAAATTATGTCACTTAGTTGTGATTAATATATTTTTCTCTCATTGCTTCTGACGTTCATTCTTTTTTTTCTTTCATGCCTTCTGCTGCTGCTGACTTGGCTTTGCCACAAAAACCGTCAATGTGTTGACTGACCCGCAACATCCACCACTTTGGATTCTTCTAAACTGGACCCTCATCGGCTGCATATAACTAACATCACACTTCTTTTTATTGCACGCCTTTGGTCATCGATGGATGCATGCGTTTTAAAATTATGATATGCGTCTTCTTCTGCAATGCTGTGTGCCCAATACTTCTTCTAAACTACTGTAATTCTTTCGTATTGGTCTTGATTTATTTTGTGTGGTGCATTGAATTTTCTCATGTCTTTTCTTGGTGTGCGTGCTTTGGGTATTTTGGTCTTGTTTGTCGGTTCTATTTGTGCAGTATCATACACCTATCCTAATTTGAAGCGACCAGGGGATGCTGTGGATAACTCGGACTTGAAGAGGCCAAGGGGGGCCCTCTAGGTAGGACAACACACACTTGCTGATTTATTGAAATGCTTTATGAGTAAAATTGGTGAAGGCGTACAGTACCTGTTTCAGCTTACTTATGTTGATGTGAGGGTGATGGAAAACAGCACTGCATGAATTTTTTATTTGTTGGGCTACCGGTATTAAGTGAAGGTATTCGGTGCTACATGATTATGACTGGAAGTGAGGGATAAAGGTCTGGTCATTCAATGGTCGGAATTCTGAAGGGGTCCTGCAATACTTTCTTAAGTAACGATCAATTGGCTTCATTAGAAGAGTTTATCAACTCATGAATATCGACTCCTGCGGAAATGTCTAGAATCTGTCAAGTACGAGCTGAGATTTGTCGCACACTACAATTGCTTTCTTTTTTCCTTTAGCCCAACGAGCGTGGATCGCACAGGGGAAAGAAGTTACGTCATGCTCGCATCATGCTTTTGAGCTCTTTTTTTCCTTCAAACACGCAGCTTACTTCAAATGTTATCGCAAGGGCACGCGCAGGCAGATGTTCATCTCTTGCGGTGGCCACGGCAACTGTGTAGCTCACGATGCTTGAAACAGCAAACAGCTTTGAATTGAGGTATATGGCACTGTCACTTAGACATATGTCATCATCATTCTGAGAAAAAAGAGGGAACGATTTCTAGCAGACACAGAACTAATCGTGAATTCCAGGCCCCGTACTGTGCCAGATTGTTTAGCGCCCATGTTCTCGAAAGCCTCATATAAGAATTGGCAGCATTCTCTGACCATGCTGAAAAAAGGGTTGCAGGACCCCTTGATGACTTGGAAATCTGACATCATGTATAGATGGATAGTAACATCATGTATGGATGGATAGTTACTCACCATTTCTTGAGGGCATGGTGAAAATTTCATGTCTGGTGGTAGTGTTTATAGAGTGGCCTTGAGTTTACATCCAAACAAAAGTTTTTAATGACTATATAATTACCATTAGTTTATACAGGCATCGCTGCAGGATTAAACCGGGACAGCATTTAACTTTTTGTGCACACCTTGACGCTTGAAACTAACATATATGGTATTGAAGGAGTATACTTGCTATTACGTGGCTTTTGTGATGTTCTGACCTAGTTGGACTTTTATTTTGCTTTTTCTTTACAGGCTCAGGCAAGAATTGCCTTCAACCTGAAAAGGCAGTCAGTCATCCAGGTCTGGTGGGTCCTATCAGTGTTATCCTGTATGATCCGAAATGGTCATGTTTTCATAAGACAAGCATGCTTTTTGTGGGAGAGGCTTGCTAGGCAAGGCATAATTAACCTCTCATTATGTACATCTCTTAGTGGATGTGTTTTGTACAAAGAAAAGCTTTCAAATGTAAATATAGCAATGATTTAATTGGTGTGGATGTGTAAGTGATGTGTACTGTCCATAGAGATAATGATTACTCACCGACTCCATGGGGATCAGTTCAATTGAGAATAAAAAAAATGCGAATGAGTCATGGTGTGCAACATTCCTTGGTTTGTGAAAGGCAAGATATGGCACCATAGTGCATGATGTAGAAGTTCAATAAAGAATGATGATATGACCAACCTTTTGCATTGAGTGAATGCAAGTGGCAACTATGCTCCAGTCAGAAGGACACTTTACTGCTTGCTTATTGAATAAAAAAGGTGGAAAGAAAAAGCAGAAGGTTGGCCGAAAAGCGCTGCACAGAACGGTGCTTTTTGTGTGGTGATAGATGTGCTGCACCAACTACTCCCATTTGGGTCCACGCGGATATACTGAGACATTGCTACACCAAGCAGCTGTCTTTCTCGTGATTTGCACCATACAAGCTGCACCTGCGCTAACATGCAAATATACAGATTGTTTTGCTAGCGCTTGTCGTTGATAGAACCCTCCATCTTCGCTGAAAATGCACCCTAGCAAATTTCAGTTATGGTCCTTTGCATATGCTTTGCTGGCTGCTGCTGCCTGTTTTGTATTGCTTTTCATGGTTAGAATGATTCCAATGAAGTACACGGTACTGAGTGGTGTTAGGATGCTTTATGCAATAGGTGCTCTTGCAAGTGAAAACATTCACTTATCCTAAATAGTTTCTGGGTTGTGATTGACAACCAGAAGACACCGGGGAAAAACTCTCATGTATGATCTGTCCATTTTATTCAAAGCAGGTAAGCATAACCAAGTGCAAGGTTTCATTACAGTGCCGCTCCCTCACCAAAAAGGTCGAGTCTCAGAGAAGTCAAACTTCTCAATGCAAGCAAGAATGACGATAAAGCGATGACGTGCTTCTCACAATTGCCTGCCGTTGGTTATTGGTTTTTTGTAGGCCACGCTGGGCAGCCAACAGTTCTTTGACAGCCACGTGCGAGATCCTCAGCTTCCATTATCATAGAAAGTCTGCGTGGCTGTAGCCCGGTACGTTAAATCATGCACAGGATAAGTCTGAAAAAGGCAGACTTGGCGCCATCTTTAAGACTACTAGGGGAGTCTGCCGATACAGAAGTCACGTCATAACATCAATAAAATGAGCTGTTGGGATTTTTTCCCATTTCTTAAGCAAGTCTACCATTATCAAGTGGCTTGACTTTACGCACATCATGATCTGCAGCAGCTTTACAGTAACTATTATTGGGCACACAAGCCACTTTTTCTAAGTTTGGCGCTTGTTTGTTGGTACAGAAGTTAAGCCATTAGGGAGCTTTCAAATAGCCTCAAAGCCTTTGGCATATGAATGCTTTGGGTCAAGCAGGAGCGAAGAGTTTTCGAATTGGGTCTGCAACTCTCTGGACACTCACCTAATCCTTGGTCACGCTAGTACTGGACGACAGCCGTCGCTTCAATGAGGGCTGTCACGTCTGTCCAACGTTAAGCCTTTGGGGCAGGCTTTAGGGCTCCCGTTAAATTCGAGAAATAGTGTCCCCAACCCAAAACCTAAACGCGGTTTGGGTTTTGCACGTGTGCAGTGGCCTTGACGCTATTTCTTTGGGGCTCCAAACTTTTGCGGCCCCCATTACAAAGCTCCCTATTTGTGCAACAAGCTAACGTTTTCTATCAGTTTGTTAACCCCAAAGACAATCGCAAATCAAGATATCTTTATATGTGTTGTCGTAAGATTAAGCTAAAAAAATTGAGTATTTATTCTAGAGCTTATATTTTGCTGTATTGATAAAAATCTTTGAACAGGGAATGTCACGGGACCCAATATCGCAGCTTGTCCTTAACATCATGAGCGTGCACAGGGTTGGCCTTCAAGAGGGGGGGGGGGGTGAAGGTTGTCGCAGTGACCACTCCTTATTAAGTCGCTGCATAGGACTGACATTGTGCCCTTTGCTGTTCAAGGATTTTTCATCAATCATGCTTCCATATTGTCCTTAGCTCTTTCTTGTTATGTTTACTGCTGATGGTTCTTGAAAAGCCCCTTGTATTCTGATGCACAATGCACATTGCAGTTTCATAGCACACAGTCAGTTCTAGTGACAAGCGTCAGAAGCTGTGTTATGATAGTTATTTGAAATTTAGCTCCACGTAGACTTATATTTAGCTGCTTTCAGCTTTACAAAATATGAGCAGCGTCCCAGCAGGAATCGAGCCCAAGCATTCTGCATGGCAATGAAAGGAAGAGGAGGAAGAAAGTTTAAGCGGAAAGACAGGGAGGTTAGCCAGTTCTTAGACCGGCTGGCTACCCTGTGCTGGGGAAAGGGGTGAGGGGAATGAAAGATGTTAAAAATAAGTTTTGCGAAGAGAGAGAGAAATTACAAAAAAAATTGCGACAGAGGAAAGGCAACATCAAAGAGTATAAGACACTAAAGTTTGTCTCTGAGGCCAGTTGTCCGCAAAAAGCGCAGCAAAGCTTTCAAAGCCTTCTGGGCTGAGGATGGGCTCGGCCAATGACCCAGAATCCTTTGTTCGGACAAAGGCCGATTGTCTAGTCTATCCAGAGCTGCAGTGAGTTCTTGTCTTTGCGCGTTGAAATAGGTGCACTCACACAGAAGGTGCGCGATGGTTTCTTCCCAAGTGCAGTAAGTGCATGTAGGAGAGCTGGCCATCCCGATGAGATAAGAGTATGCGTTCGTGAAGGCCACTCCAAGCCACAGGCGGCATAGAAGAGTCTCCTCAGCTCGAGATATCCTTGGGGGAAGACGAAGCTGCAGATCGGGATCCAAGTTATGCAGGCGTGCGTTTGTGAAGTCTGTCGAGTTCCACTGTACCAGTGTGAGGTCACGTGCAAGCGAACAAAGTCTTGTAGCTGCGTCGGTTCTTGAGAACGGGATGGCTATGTATTGGGTACCATCGTGTGCAGATCTAGCGGCCTCATCTGCGCGGTCATTTCCATATATACCGCAATGACCTGGTATTCACTGATACACTATGCTGTGCTGTTTTTCGGTTGCTTGGTGATGAAGAAGCCTTATTTCCGCTACTAACTGTTCATTAGGTCCATGGCGAAAGGGTGATATAAGACATTGAAGAGATGCCTTCGAGTCCGAAAAGATCGACCAAATTCCCGAAGGTTCTTTCACTATAAACTCCAGAGCTGCACGAATGGCTGCAAGTTCTGCAACTGTCGATGACGTCAAATGCGATGTCATGAATTTAATTGTGATGTGCCTCGCGGGAATAACCACCGCCCCTGCAGAGCTTACTGAAGACAACGAGCTATCCGTGTAAATGTAAAGGTGTTCGTTGTGCTTCTCTTGCAGAAAAAGTATTGTGGCCTGTTTCAGGGCTAGATGCGACGACGTTTTCTTATTTTGTATGCCAGGAATTGTAAGAAGGGCTTTGAGTGGGTGTAGGCACCATAATGGTATCGGCGGCTGTGCTGCATGCGTGAAGTGCAATGGAAGCACTGCGCAATGCTGAGCTACAGTTGCGCTGAACGCTGAGTGGGGCCCGGAAGTTCGAAGTGAGGCTAGGTGATGAGATGGAAGCCGAGCGAAATGTCTTATGTGCATTCTCAAAGCGTCTACGCGGATGTGTGCGTTGACTGGATAATCACGCGCAATGATGACTGTCACTGCTGTAGACGCACATCTCGGGAAACCAAGGCATATCCTCAGGGCTTGTGCTTGGATCGACTGGAGGACGCGCAAGTTTGTTCTTCGGATCCCGCAAAGCACGGGTAAGCTGTATCGCATATAACCGAGGAACAAAACAGTGTAGAGTTGGAGCATTGCTTTTACCGATGCACCCCACGTTTTTCCAGCAAGAAACCTCAGTACGTGGGTGATCATGGTGAATTTAGTTTTCATGTGGGCGATGCGAAAGCTCCAGGAGAGGTGCGATCAACTACGACTCCGAGGAATCGGTGGGTCTTCACGTAAATGATCGTGTGTCCGTAGATTTTAATAACATATGGGCTCATAGCCTTATGCGTGAGTGCTATAAGCGAGCATTTCTCTGATGACAGCTCTAGTACCCGTTCTTCCAGGTACTTTGTCGCTATTTTTGCCGCTCTCTGAAGCCGGGCACGCAAATGAAGGCGTGTTACGCCTGACGCCCAGATGCAGATGTCATCTGCATATATTGATAGATGGACAAATTCTGGAAGTGCATCAACCAGGCCGAGTAGCGCTAGATTGAAAAGTGTGGGGCTAAGAACGCCGCCTTGAGGCACACCTCGACGGTTGCAATGGTGCGTTGTTGTGCCATTCTCCGTCTGTACAAAAAAAAATTGCCCGCAGCTTCCCTCGGGGGAACACTGAGGAGGATGCGGAGCATATAATTGGTTAACGGGGTGTTAAAGTGCGACTTACTTGGGTCGATGACTAAATTGGTTAACGTGGTTGTGAAATGGGGTGTTAAATTGCGACTTACTTGGGTCGCTGGCTAAATTGGTTAACGTGGTTGTAGGAGGGGTGTTAAATGAGTGAACACGTACGACACGTATGCGAAAGGGCGGTGTTTATTTATTGCGACGAACTTTGAGCACGATGGCTTTTTGGTCGGTAAAGTGAAGAGTGAGTGGATCGGGTTGCAGCGGTAGTTATCGAACCAAAGACGATCACATACCTTGCAGGTGTGGCCGAAGCTTCGGTCGAGGAAGTCGCGCTTGAAGCGAGCGTTGGGCGTGGCATACTGCTTGGCGCGCCACGCCGCTACCTCGGCGCCCTTGCGCTCGCGGGCAGCATCGGGATCGGCCTCTCTTCGCCGACGCTTGCACTCGGCTTCCCGTTTTCGAAAGTCCGGGTCCTCTTGTCGACGCTTACGTTTCAAAGCGGCCGAATCCGGTGCTGCTGCTCGACGCTGACGTCTCTCAGCGGCTTCACGTTCTCTAAGTTGAGCATCTTCCGCTCGGCGCCGACGTTTACGTTCGGCGTCGCGAGCTCTTCTCCGCGCTGCCTTGTCTTCGGACGACGACTTGGTTGCGGTTCCGCTAACACTTTGGCCGGCGCTGGTCGAATGGACGTCGATCATTGCGACCTCGGACGTCGACGCGCCGTACAAACCAACCGACGAGCGGCAACTGAGCGAGCGAGCACCGACCTTGAGTATATATACAGCGCGACGGCGCATGCACTGTCAGCTGTCGAATGTTCGAGAAGGGGGAGAAGCGCAACGGCGCATGCGCGCGCGTCAGCTGCCGATGTTCTCGAAGCGCGACGGCGCATGCGCGCGCGTCAGCTGCCGATGTTCTCGAAGCGTGACGGCGCATGCGCGCTACATTATACAGCTAGCGAATGTTCGTGAAGAGGAGAAGCGCACGCGGTGTGTAGAGGAGGAAGGGTGCACAGATGGTGGAGGAGTGAAGCGCGCGCGGTGTGTAGAGGAGGAAGGGATGCACAGATGGTGGAAGAAGGAGGAGGAAGCTTGCGGACGGCGCCGCACTACAAGCCTCGAGTATTAGATGCTCCGCATCTAAAAGTTCTGCCTTTGAGATAGCTGTGGATCCATTGGTAAACCCGACCCCCTAGTCCAACATTTTCCATGACATCCAGAATGGCTTCATGTGATACGTTATCGTATGCACCTTTCACGTCCAAGAACAATGCCGCAGATAAACGTTTCAGTCTTTTTTGATGCTGAACAGATGAGACCAGGTCTATGACATTATCAATTGCGGACCTCCCACGCCGAAAGCCCGTCATAGCATGAGGGTATACCTCATGGCGCTCCAGGTACCACTCTAGGCGAGTCAAAATCATCCTCTCCATCACTTTCCCGAAACAGCTGGTAAGCACGATAGGGTATAAGAGGTCAAGTTCAGAGGAGATTTACCTGGTTTAAGCACAGGGACGAGGTGGCTGGATTTCCATGAATGAGGGATAAATCCGCTGCTCCACGAGTCGTTGTACACGGATAGAAGGGCCCATCGAGCTGCTTCTCCGAGGTTGCAAAGAGTCATGTACGTGATCCCATCCGGACCAGGCGATGAAGATAGTTTGCATGCCGTCAAGGCCGCTTGTAGTTCCTCTAGAGAGAAAAAGGTGTCCATTCTTGAATCTCTGGAAACTGGAGCGTTTTATAGGTGGCGCGTGGTGGACGCGGACGCATGACCGGCAACTTTCATGCAGAAATCTTCTGCTACTTCAATTTCGGTGCGTCCTTGGTGGAGACAAAGACACTTGAAGGGGCGATGTTGATGTGGCGATGTTCGTAGGCCACGGACAATCCTCCATGTCTGCGTCAAAGGCTTGTGTGGATCCAAAGATTCGCACAGATGTTTCCAGCGAAAGGATTGAAGTGAAATGATTCGCCGCTGAATTTTTTTCTGTAGGCGCCTTGCCTCCCTCAAGTCATGAATGGACTTAGTGCGCCTATATCTTCTTTCTGCGCGACGACGGATCGCTCTGAGCCGTTCCAATTCCGCTTGATATTGACAATAATCTGAAGTATGTTGAATATGATAGGTCGCTTCTTGAGTAGCACCTCAAATTATATCCTCGAAGGTGTGAAGAGGTGGCGCTTTATTTTCTTGACACCTTTTTTCCGCCAGTGACCTGAACTTTGTCCAGTCGATGCGAGTCGAAGTGTCGTAGTTTGGCGATTTTTCCAGGCCCTTGATCTTCAAATAAGTTGGTATGTGGTCGCTTTCATGAGTTTCATAGTCTGCGAACCACTTGACCTTTCCATTTAGGTTTCGTGACACAAATGTCAAGTCAAGGCAGCTGCTGTATGTCGTTCCCCGTAGAAACGTTGGGCTTCCGTCGTTTACACAAAGCAGCTGCTGCTCCAGAGCAAAGGAGAATACTTGTCTTCCGCGACTGTTTGTCTTCTGACTTCCCCATAGTGGGTGGTGAGCGTTGAAATCTCCGGTGATGATCCATGGTTCAGGTGTGGCTGTTAACAGTGCACGTAGTCTTTCAGGTTCAAAACGGTTTGAAGGTGATATATATGCGCCTACAAGCGTGAAATTGAAGTCTCTACGTTTAACTGTCAAGCAGACATACTGGTTGTCATCGTGAGGTGCTACACGGTGCTCGATATAGGTAAGGTCGCATCTGATATATACAATGACTTTACTCTGTTGCAGGTAGCTGACTTGAAGGCTTCGTACCTGGGTTGTCGTATTGCATTGTGTAGCCTTGGCTCACAGATAACAATAATTGGAAACTGGATTTTGAACACAAATTGTCGTATATCAGAAATGCGGGGCTTGAGGCCTCGGGCATTCCACTGAAATATCGAAGCTCCTTTGACCTCTTTACGAAAGGCTTGCAGAGGCGGAGCCATGGTGCCTTTCCAGACTTGATAGCACCGGCTTCAGCGCATCCACTAACTGAAGTGCACTCTTTGCAGCCGCACTGTCAATGCTAGTGAGGAGCACACGAATGGTATTCATAAGGGCCTTTACCATGGCTACGATTTCTTGGTCGTGACTATCACCGCATTCTCGTTCCGAAGTGATTGTAGACGAGCGATGCAGTGGCTCAAACAGGGGGTCTATCGTTGGCAGCGCTGGCCATGCTTCAGGCGAGCCGGTGATGCTCGTGTCTTGCTTGGAGGATTTGTTGTCGGCGTGTCTAGACGCTTGAGGAGGTATGCCAGCGGTCGTTTGGTGAGGTTCAATCCTTGCTTCAGCACTGGGTCTCCTCAGGGGCCTCCGGCGACGAGACCGCCGGCGTCGTACTTGGGCAGCGGCCTCCCTGTGAGTTGAGCCATCCCGGACCATTTGCCTCAACACTTGCATTTCCTTTTTCATGATTGGGCAATGTTTCGACGATGCTTCGTGAGGGCCATGACAGTTTCGACATTTTCGAAGCTCTGCCTAGCAAGCGTCTGCGCTATGTGATTCTGAGCATAGCGAGCACACAGCCAGGTTTGTACAAACAGCACTGACATGTCCCAATCTATAACATTTCCGCCATTGAAGGGGCTTCGGTACGTAGGGTCGCACTGTGTGTCGAAAATGGCCGACCTTGAGTTGCGATGGAAGGCTTTCACCCTTGAACACGAGCTTCACGCAGCGTGATTTGCCAAGGCGACGAGCTTGCAGTATAGTAAGTTCTGCAGACACCGGTTTGATGAGAGCAGCAAAGTCACTTTCGCTGATGGAAATGTCGACGTCGTAAATGACGCCTGCCGTAGAGTCGCGGCCATCAGGTATATATGAGCGAACATTGATGTTATCCAACATCTTGACGTTGCTCAGCACTTCAAATGTGTTCGTTGAGTGACGTCTACGGCGAGGATATTCTTACGGCCATTGATACGCACGTCCGTGATCTCTCCCTGGGCGAGTTCCTCAAGAAACCTAGACGCGACTTGACGATTGAGCCGGTTGAGACTATGAGCCGCATCAACCGGTAAAACAGAATTGTGTATATCGTGGGCTCTCGCGTCGTCGTCACATTCTTACTTGTTGTTGGAGACGGCATCACTAGTCTTCTTTTTCGCTGCCGCCTTGTCACAGGCACCAAGTCGCCTTCAACAGAGCTCTCGTCGCTGGCCGTAGAGTAAATCAGCGTGTCTTCGCTGTCGGCATCACTCGGGTGGCCCGTACGCTTTCTCGTGTAGCGGACGACGTCGATGGTTGCGGTGGAAGCCCAGGCGAATCCACGTCCATCGCCGCAGTCACTGCAACGGTGTCTTCCACAGAGTCGCAGAAAAACTTTGAAAAATCACAGATAGTGACAGCAGTGTTCTACGCCAGAATCACTTCGTCGTCGTTCCATGGCAATGAAAAGCATGGCAATGAAGCATTCTACTACAGAGCCAGGCCCGGTGTTCTGTGGTCAGGTAAGATCTCGGAACTACTTTGGGAATACTTTTCAATTGTTGTTCAAGTACGCCCTGTTGTTTCACATAGATCCTGTTCGTGAAACATCAATTGTGGTTGCAGTGCTGGCTATTCGTCTGATGTGCGACCGATAGCGGCGCTGTGAACCGCGCTTGTATGACGTCTGTTTGAGGATTCGCGCGCTTTTGAGGCGTAGAACCACCATTGTGGTAAAATCGGCAGACGCAGTTCAAGTGGTTATCTTGGGTGTGGTGCCCATCGACACTGTTTTAACAACCGTAGGTGTCCGCTTTTAACGTTGATCATAAGAGCACAGCGTTTTGTTTCTTAAAACTGCGACCGTTTGTGTCTGCGGCGAGTGTTGCGCTGCTCTGTGCCTCTATATGATCAGCCATCTGTGAAGAGGGCGTAGCTTTCATAACCAGGACCCGAAGCTGAGGAAAAAGTGGATAGTCAAACTTATAGAGCGAAAGCTCCTCACGCCTTCATCGACCATATGCCGCTAGCTGTTCGGTGACAGCGACTTTTGCTAAACCCGCCCTACGGATCCACTTTTCGGTGAGTTTTCAACCGTGTTTCAGTGCCTCGCCAGTACTTCATCCATTTATTACACGCAGGCTACGGGCGTAGGCACTGTCCCAAAACCTACCGCGAAGGCCCCTAGACAGAGCCACCGACGACGCGGCCTCCGAATCACCTCGAGTAAGCGCGTCTCGTGAGGAGGAGGATACAACTTTATTAAGAGAGATTTCATGGGATTCGAGATGGCCGCTTGTCTGCGGTGACCTCTCGTGCCCATGCGATGACTGCTTTCTGCAGTTTTTCGTCGGAGGACCGTATTAAGGTCTCCCACGTCGTTTCGGAGGGAACTGGCAGAAGCTTTCTGGGTTGGGAAAGGCCCTCGCATTCCCAGAGGATGTGACTTTGGTTTGCTATGGCATTTTTGTCGCAATTTTTGCATGTTGAGTCAACCTCTCCACCTGTGAATATTGCTGAGCGGTGAGGAGTGGTTAGGCTGTTCGTTTTGAATTCGGTGGAGGATAGTGGCCTGCGCTCTCGTGAGGTTGCTGTGCGGTATGGGATATAATCTCCTGTCATCTTTATACATATTTGTAAGTTCGTTATAGGAGGTCACTGCCTCTCCTATCGGGGAGCCCGGTTCCAATGAAAGCGCGACCCGGTTTGCTAACCCTCGGGCCACTTTATGCGCTTCCTCGTTACCGGGGTTTCCCGAGTGAGCGGGGACCCAGACCAGATTGATTTTGATTCTATCATTCTGATTAAAGTTTCTCAGGACCTTGGCTGTATTTAGTCCTACACTTCCCCTTACAAAGCTGAGAATAGCGCTCTTAGAGTCGCTAAGGACAGTGTGGGTGGTTGGATGCATAATGGCCAGCGCTATGGCCATTTTTTCGGCCTCCTTGATTGATGCGGCTCTAGTGATAGCCACATTTACGATTTTAAGTTCTCCGTCCACGGCACTCAGGATGTATGTGTTGTGTCCCTGGTTGGCGGCATCGACGAAGACCGCGGTTTGTTCTTGCTAGTGCTTTTCACTTAGCCTATCTGCTCTGGCATTTCTCCTAGCGTTGTGTCTGCCTGCCAGAGTGGTTTTGGGTATTGGTCTGATCTGTAGGTAATGTCTGATCGCAGGAGGTAGTGGTGCTCTGCCTCCCGTGGTGTGTATGGGCTGAATTTTCAGTTTATGCAGGATATGTAGTCCCATAATTGTGTCTGAAAGCCGTGTTATTTGTGCTGTTTTGTGTGCTTCGATCAGCTCCTCTAGGGTGTTATGCATTCCAAGTTGGAGGAGCTTCTCGGTGCTGGTATAAACAGGCAAACCTAGGGCCCATTTATACGGCTGTTGAATTATAGCTTCAATTTTATCTTTGATTTCCTGAGATGATAATAGGGAAAAGAGTATACTATGTGGCTGATTAGGAAGGCCTGAATTAGCCTACACAAGTCCATCTCCTTCATGCCACTATATATGTCTGTTGGCCACTCTCCTGAGCAGTCCACCAATTTGTTTGGCGGTGTTCTGCAATTTTGTGAGGGCCATGGTATTTTGCGTGTTATGTTGAATGAGCATACCCAGTACTCTAGTGGTCAGAACCGGAGGAACCGGGCTGCTTTCCAACATAACTTTTATCGGTGCTTGTTGTTGGGCGTCCGTGCCTGGCGTATTTTTGACTTTACTTCTAATGATTAGGAGTTTGTATTTCGAGGGGGAGCATGTTAACCCGTTGTGTCAAACATACTCTTGCACAACGTTGGCTGCCTACTGTAACGCGTCATTTATCACACCGTCCGAGCCACTGTTCGTCCAGATTGTAACATCGTCCGTGTATATGGCATGTTTGATATAGGGTATCCTGTTTAGCTGTTGTGGTAAGTTCATCATGGTGATATTGAAGAGTAGGGGCGAGAGGACGGCACCTTGCGGGGTTCCTCTTGTGCCTTGCGTAAACTTTTGACCGCGCACTTCACCCAGTTAGATGGTGGCCGTTCTTCCTCTGAGAAAGTCGGAAATGTAGGCAAACGTTCTTTCGCCCACGTTTAACTGGGATAAGCCATTTAAGATGGCCTGATGCGTGACATTGTCAAAAGCTTTACTGACGTCCAGGCCAAGTATGGTCCGAGTGGCTCGTACTGGGCCTGGCTCAAGGATGTCTTGTTGCAGTTGAAGCATAATATCTTGTGTTGATAGACACTCTCTGAAGCCGATTAGGGTGTCAGGTAGCAGATGCTCTTTTTCAATGTAACTGTTGAGTCGGATTAATATGATATGCTCCATGACCTTGCCTAAGCAGGAGATGAGAGAAATCGGTCGAACGTTTCCCAGTTCCAACTTCTTGCCCAGTTTCGGAATAAAAATGACGGTACCATGTTTCCAGCTAGGCGGAACTTTTCCATCAGCCCAGTAAGTGTTGAATAGTTTAGTGATCTGGCTGATCCAGTGGTCATCTAAATTTCAGAACATTTTGTTTGTTATTATGTCTTCCCCCGCTGCGGCAGTGGTTTTAATCTGGTTGAGGACTGCCCTAACTTCAGCTTCGTCTATATCGCCATCTAAAGCAGGATATATTTCTCCTTCATATTTAGCCGGAGTGGGCATGTCCGTGTTGGTGTTGAAGTATTTGTTTTGCAGTTCCCGTATTAGGTTATTCTCCTCCCCAGGATAGGAATGGATTAGTTTCTGCAGGTTCTTACTTGCGTTAGATTTCGTTTGTTCGGGATCTATCAGATGTCTGAGTAGAAACCAGGAGTTTTTGTTAGGTAATTGGCCATTGAGCTGGTCACACGTTTGGTGCCAGTGTTCTCGACTCAACGCTTGTGTATAATTCTATACTTCTTTGTCGATTTGAGCTATCTTCCTTTCGTAAGGTTCTGTTGTGTTTTTGTGACATCCATCTCTTCTGAATACTTTCCCTAGCCTCCTACAGGTGTATAAGCCGTGAGTCAGGGGCCGGGTGATCCTCCTCGATCTCGGCTTCAGTGGTGGCCCTGTTCGCGTCTTGGATTAGAGTGGATGTCCATTCTTCCAAGTTTGTGAGTTTTGTGGGTTATCTCTCATTTCTAATGTATCTGAAAGTGTCCCAGTTAGTATGTTTCACTCTGAATTTTTTTTCTTTACTTTACTGAGTGGGAATGTGGTGGCTATGATGTAATGATTGCTGCCTGCATTAGTTTCTGTTTTCCCATTTGGCGAACTCTATGTTTTTGATGAACGTTATATCAGGAGATGTCTTTCTACAGATGCTGTTACCTACTCGGGTGGGGCGCTCGGGGTCGGTGAGGAGGGTTAAGCTCAGCTCTAGTGAGGTTGTCCATAGGCTGGTCCCCTTCTTGTCACAAGACTTATAGCCCCATGCTGGATGGGGAGCATTGAAGTCACCTACTATGATTAGTGGTGAGCTTCTGGCATGTTTCTGCGCCTTTACAATAAGCTTAGAGGCGACGATGCCTCTGTTCTTTGGTGGATGATATGCGTTTAGGATGTACAGGGTGGGGTAAGTTTTCTTCTTGGGGAGGATTTCTACAAAGTTGTAGGCTATATCCTCGAGTGCGAGATCTATCGCGATAGCGGTGAGGTTTCTATGTATCATGAGTGCCGTGGAGGGATTAAAGTCTTCCGCCACTGTCGTGTTGAAGGTTGTGTAGCCAACAAGCTTGGCGTTTATGCCAGTTTCCTTTAGGGCAATAACATCAGGTTTGAATGTAGAATGATGGATCCTATATTCGAGAGCACGTCTTTTAGCTCGGAACCTTCTGCAGTTTCATTGCCAGATAAAAATGTGGTCGCTGGCCATCATAAATGCTTAGGGGTTTCTGCACGTGGTCCGTGTATTCTGATTGGGCCTCCCGCTGGGGGTCGTTGATCTAAGCTAGTATTGTTGTTAGGACCCTCGCCTCTAACTAGGAGTGGTAATTGTGCAAGAGGGCTTTGGTGTTGTTGCTGCTGCTGTGTCAGTGCGCTTGTTTTAGCTACTTTGAGCTGATGAAGACCTGCCAGCATGTTTACGATCGCAACTTCGATTCTGGTGAGGCGAGCCTCAGTAGATGCCTTAAACTCAGCCTGTTTGGCTTCTAGCTCCTTGAAGCGTGCGTTTATTGCAGTTTATAGCTTGGCTATTCTGAGTGTCGAGTTTTTTACTTTTTCTCGTTTTTCTTCTGTGCCAACTTCTCGCACTGGGCTAAAAGCTCTGCGCTTTTCTCCACTAATTCTGTCAGTTTTCATGTTAGTTACCTCACTGTGAGCGCATGCCAGCCGCGGGTGGGGTAAAGGTCGAATTGGAATTGTTTTTCAGTTGCATGATCTGTTCATTGGCCGAAGCCACCAGTTGCTGTAAAGAGTTTACCAGCTCTGCCAGTTCCCTCACCTGATTGTATTGAGGTTGGCCGGTGGCTGCGTTCTTGATCTCGAACTGGATCTGGAATGGCCGCCTCGAGTCCAAGATGTTGACCGGTTCCTGGTCTTGCCCCCTTGTTTGGTGTTGGATGGTGGCTGAGTAGTTGCCGCTTTGCTGGTTTGCTCTGGATCGTCGGTACTCTAACCTACGCTCTTTGGTGGGCCGTTGCTCCAGGCGTTCTTGTTGTTGTGTATTGCTGGCATAGAAGCGCATGTCTCCTGACTGGGACTACAGCTTTTCTGCGCAGAGATGGAAGAATTTATGTTCCTGCTCTTGCTTCTTTTTCCGACCTCGATCTTGATCGATGGTCTGCCGATTTTGATCTTCCTCCCTCATTGGTGCTGGAGGACATCGATGTCTTCTTGCTGTTATTAGGTTTGATAGGTGTGAAGCGTAGCTTGCAGCTTCTGCTGCCAGTGGGATGTTCGCCGAGGCAGACTACACACTGTGGTGTACATGTTGGCTGTTCGCCCAGTGGCGGTGGGGGATGTTCTCCACCGCATCTTCGGCATTTTGGTATTCCAGGGCTGGGCAGCGGGCACACTTCTGTGTGGTGCCCAAGCTTCCTGCAGTTGAAGCAGGCCTCAGGTCTCTCTCTGAAGGGATGCACTTCTAAGGTGAAACACCTGAAGCGGATCATGGCAGGAAGCTTGTGTCCGGCGATGGTGATGACCAGGTGTTTTGATGAGCCCAGTCTCCTGGCATTTACTATGGGGATGTAAGGGTTTTTCTTCATGAGTTGTGCTTGAGGATCGTGGTCTGTTTCGTCCGTGTAGGGCTTGTAAACTACTCCACGGATGGAGTCGTCCGGCGCTGGTACGTATGTGGCCACTGGCAAGTTCATATTTTACATCTGACTTCTGAGCACTTCCAGTGAGCGGTAGGCTTCTGCCCTGACTTTGTCGCGTGTACTGACTGTAAGGGTATTTTTAATAGGGTGAATTTTTATTTGGTCTTCTTCTTCTGCAGAAGTTTAAACGTGGAACACGGGAAGTGATGACTGCTACCCAGCCCTTAAGAATTAGGCCACAAGTTGTGCCATATATCCATAAGGTCTCGCACAACCTTAAGAAAGTCGCGGCAAGGCACGGCGTACCAATGGTGTTTTCCGCACCAGAAAAAAATGGAAGACTGTGCCAACGTGTGTGCGATAGAAAGAAGCACGGCTGTCAGAAGAAACATAAGAGGGTCTTTGTTAAGTGTTCCATGGGGGTTGTGTACTCCATACCCTTATCCTGCGGAAAAGTGAACATTGGCCAAACTGAACGGTGTATTAATGACCGATTAAGGGAACACGCCCAAAAATTAACGAAAAGAGATGACAAGTATGCGCACCTGGTTGCGCATGTCATCTTGTGTGGGTGTGACGCGCGATTTTCCGAGACGAAGATTCTGGGCAGAAGCGCAAATAAAACTGCACGTGAAGTGTTAGAGGCCTTTTTCATTGAAAAAAAAATAAAGATGGCTGTGTAAGCGCCCCTTCGATTTCGTTATTACCAAGCGAACTTCAGTTTATCGCTCTAAGGCTATGATATTGATTAGCTGTACGTTTTTGATAATGTATGCTGTTCGCCTTCTTTGGTGTGTGTGCGCACAATGTGTCCTGTATATATTGAAGCCTTCGAGCTATGAATAAATCAGTTGGAAGTGAGCGCTGTGTGTTTGATGCATGGGTGTGTGCGTGTGTGAGTGATCGTGTCAAGTTTTCGCGCTCGAATTAAATTTTCGGAATGCTCTTGCAACTAGCCCAACAACAAGTTCTCTTAGAATCATAGCATGTGTGCCGTGTGCGACATGACTTGCAGTCCTCACTCATGGTGCGCTTGCAGCCGATTGGTTAGCTTGATGTACATCATAATTGGCATTGCGTGAGGTGACTATAATGAACATGAATGGCAGGGGGTAATATGAAAATCATGACATGCATTTCATGTATAGCATGACAAGCATGCCACGCTCATGGTACGCTCGTGGCCGGTTAAGTTTAGAATCGATACACCAATACTGGTATTGCGTGGCGTGACTGTATGACTAACACAGAGGTATTTATTCTTTTGCTACCCTTTCCCCCTTCGTTTGCCTAGCCTCCCTGCCTTTTCATCGCGCTCTCTCTCTCTCTCTCTCTCTCTCTCTAAGTACTATGTAACAAAGAAACGAGCACTTGGTACATTGCCCTTCTTTTGTACAAACGGAATCAAGGTAGATGAACCTTATTTAAACAATGTTAATTTTGCGTCGCTTTATCTTTGAGCATACGCGCATACGATGAAATCCAGCCCAGAGGGAAAGCCAGCATGCATATGCGAGCTCGCGCTGATGCACTCTGGCTTTTCCATGTCAAATTGTAAGACTTCCGCGTTTGCGCTAAGTCTGCCAAGGTGGAGGAGTGCGTTCAACTAATAGAAAGTTTTTTTTCACTATATATTTAGCGAAAAAAAAAACAATTAAGCGACAATATCGAAGACTTGCAGACAGACTGGACGTGCTCGGACAGGCCTGCTTATTTTATAAGACGCGATAAGACGCCCTGCTAATTACACTTCTGTCTTTGCTGCCATCTGAATGTACGCTTAATCATTACAAGAACTACACACCACCCGGTACGACGACAGAGCTTATTGGAAGTTTGCCCGCTGGCGCTTAGGCACGCACGCTCAGAAGGCGTCGTGTCGCACAAACAACAACGACATTCAAACGAAGTGACACGTGAAACGTGCTGTTCTCTCCCAGAACCTTTTTGTACGTAGTGCGAATGTCCGTTCGTGGAGTACGTGCAAGCCCCGGACAAAACTTCCACCTGAGAGATTTCTCACCCAGTCTTAATAACGTTCACTTAGTTTCGGAGCGACCGACCACGCTGTTAACGAAACGCCTATATACAGTTCGCTGTCACTTTTGTTTCTACTTTAGCTTTGATACACAACTCGGGCGCGTGAAAGCTTCTGTAAAATAGAATTCTCTTTGGGCTGTCAGACGTATTCCAGGAGAAACTGGAAGTTCTATAGCGCCCTTTTAATTTCTTTTGGCCCATCTCATTCAACACGCGTTCGGCTGTAATACACTGTTCTGTAAACGCCTTCTTAAAGGGTAAGGTTAAAGCTCGGGCGAGTTGGATCACATACATGCTTAAAAAGCCGGGCGCAAAAACGGCTGGAAAGAAAGGAGGAGACAGGACAGAGGACAACTAATCTTTATTTAGAAATGCGAACACATATATACCCTGGCAGGCAAACAACACGTGTCCACCACAATATCACAAATTCTCACGAACGTCACCATCACCGTGCCGCCACTCTGCCTCAGCGCACACGTGTTCATCTTAAAGATAATAAATCAATATATTTTTGAGAGAGGGTTACAGACGCCCCACTAACGCATTGATCTTTAAGGCGCGCAATTTCAGCCACTTCCATTATCTCCCTATATAGTTTTCCTTTCTTTGTGTCTGGCAAGGACCTTAGTGTGGCGAAACATTGGTGTGCAGCCGCAATCTCTTCAATGGATGCAAAGGGAAGCTCGGGCAGCTTTTGAAGGGTGTTATGATATATGCCATTTTCAAATGGCACATGCAGTTCTCTAAAACGTAGTGTGGTGCTTTCTACGGAAAAGTCTCGTTAATAATTTTAAACAAACACGAAAAGGAACGATGTTTCGAAAGCATAACAGGTACAGCTGCTTCGTGGGGCGTATACGATGTCGTCACATGCATGGACGTGCAAAGGTTTCTCATCAGGTAAGCCGAGTGTCGACGCACTGACCCCCCCCCTCCCCCTTAAAAATCGGTCAGGTCCGGAAGACTTCGCAATGAATTTTCAAACATAAATGACTACGCGCTGTTCGCAACGGTCCGCTTTAGGTCTCTGGAAAAGTAAACAATTTTCGGAATGCAAGATTGGGGCTCTTCGGCCACCTAAACCCTGCATGGCATAACACTGCAATGTTAACAATGACGGGTCTGGCACGACTAAGTAATGCTATGAGGCAGACTGTGAGCCTTGCGTTACCACGTTTCATTATGGATATAGCCTCATTAGGAGGAGAGGGAGGGAGGGAGGGACGCTTCTATCTCTCCTATGCACGCGCCTATCCTGCCGTAGTTTAAACCCAGTCAGTAGACATGGTCTTCACGCTAGAAAAGAGAAACTGACACGAGTCGTACGAGCTGTTTGGAAGTTTACAACGGCCATTTCAGTGGCTTGAAAGAACAAGGCACAATCAAAATAATTCAAGCGCTCATCGTCAGTAGAACTACCTGTGGTACCGCTTACTTTATACCTCATGAAATTGAAGAACTGAACATCCCCATTCATTGGGAGGAGGCAGAACAACAAGGTAGAAGGTAGTGAGGTTAACCACACACTTGCCCGTTTGGCTACCCTACGCTGAGGAAATGGGGAAGGGGCGCACAAAGATGAGAAAAAGAGGATAGATAAGGGAAATATTCGAGAGAATTGTCAGTATACATGCGCTGGCGCGTATGCAGCGTTGACACTCTCCGTATATACGACAGCCACAAGCATAGAAAAACAAAATAATGCTCGCTTTCCTTGTTAACGAGCTGTACTATTTTGATTCTGGAGTTGGCGCAGTTTTTACACATTTGCTGCACCTTGGCCTTCTCGAGCATTCACTCTGTCGAGCCATAGAACATTCAAGTTCATTGATTCTTTCGCTCAAGTAAGAAAGTTCAGCTGCGTAAGGAAGTTCAGCTTTTCTCAGCTCATGCCAGAAGAGCTCGGAGGTATCGCAAAACAAGCGCAAAGTAGCGGGACGTTCCGGGATCAAAGCGAACGCTATCCTCGGTGCACAAAAGCGAGGCTCATTTATAAGCCGCGCGATCATCGCGGTCGCAAACAAGGAAGCAGCAGAGGCATTTATTCTCTTTCCGTGTTTACTTTGACGGCGGAAAGAATGCGGACAAGAGGAGCTGAAAACGGCGGTAGATGCGTTGTTATCGCTCAGTAACAGAAGCGCCCCTTGGTTTTGTGTGGCTGCTTGACTTGCAAACCTTTGCTCGGCTCCCTTTCGCCGTTTTCGTTGGCGTGCATGTTCGCTGACGCTTCGATAACATAATGCCCTCGGCGTGCACGGTGAAAAATAAGGGGCTCATTCTTTCTTTGCTCGCGCCGCCAGAATGCGCTTGTGGTGCTTGTTGCGGCTAAGTGAAAAAGGCGACCGGGAATACGCCAGAGATTGTCGCGCAAAAAAGAAATGAAAAAAAAATGCGCAGAATCGTGGGCTACGCTCAATAAAGGCGTCAGCTTTGAAAGAAGGGACGCTTGCAGAAATTGCGGTAGATATGCCCTGCGAGAAAACGAAGTTGTGCTTTTCAAAAAAGAAAAAGCCAGTCACATCTACACGGTGCGGGAATAATGGTGATAGCCTAAACAGAAAGTTACAAGCACCTTACGGGCGAAATTCCAAGCGAGAGCACGAACAAGGATCAGACTAGTTGGTGAAGATAGTGTGGAAAGAAGGGCTTTGCGCTTGTGCTAAATCAACACCCCCTAGACTCGAAGGCCTGAAAACATGCCAACGTGACGTCACAAAGCAGCCGCCGCCGTCACGAAGCGACGGCGGCACCTGCGCGCCTCCTAGCAGTGAATTTTAGCGCTTGTACGTACCTTCTTTTTCTTTTTAGCAAGTGTACCCTTTTTTTTGCGCTTCCTAATTCCTTTTGCAGGAGTGAATGAAATAAATGCAAATATTTACGGTCATATAAACTTGACGCATGTTGACATATTCTTTCCCTTGCGCACCGTACGAAAAGTGTGCTTCATATTAAGAATTACAAGCTCTCAATTTAAGCTTGGTAGTAAGCACAAACACATATGTGAAAAGTTCAGAGATGGTAAAAGTTTAGTCTACCGGTTCTTGGACATCCTGTAGGTACAGCGGATAATTGAAGCATCGGAGGCGTCTGCAAGAGTAGTTTCTCTTCTTAAAATTCCTCGACTTGCGCTGTTGCCCACTTGAATTGCACATCGATCTTTTTTGAGTTAGTGGCTCGGCGATCTGCGAAAGTGCCTTAACGGAGCGTCTGTGATAAGTGTGCAAGCCGCCGAAAAGTCGACTTAACGTCCTTCTTGTGCTTCGGCGGCCTATTCCCGTGGACTTGTACGCGAAGCGGTACTTTTCTGGATTTAGATTGAGTCCGGAAGTCTTCATTACTTGAAGTTCAACTTCAAGGTGTCGGAGGTGCTCACCCAAAGTTGAGGTAAACACGAAAACGCAGCCCAAGTACACGAAGCTAGTGTGCTACTTGGCTTCAAGTCCGCCAATACTGTATCCATAACTCGTTGAAAAGTCGAAGATACCGATCAAAGAACAAAATGCATGACCTTGAACTCTATCAGGCCGTCTGGTGTTATAAACGCAGTCCTTTCTCGGTCTCTCTCGTCAACTTCGACTTGCCAGTAGTCGGCCTTGAGGTTCATCTATGCACCGCGTCGCGGAGTCGATCTAAGGCGCCATCTATCCGTGGGAGAGGATACACGTCCTTCTTCAAGATTCGGTTCAGGCAAAGATAATCCATACACAAACATGAGGTTTCACCTTTGTTCTTCACAAACACCACAGGAGATAGCCACGTACTCCTGCCCTGCTGAATGATATATGCCGTCACGTAACATTTCGTCGACTTGTTTCTTGACGGCATCGGATTCTCGCGTCAAAACTCGATACGGGCTCTGCCAGATCGGTCGGGCACTTTCTTCAGTTATGATGCGATGTTTCGCGAGTGAGGTCTGTCAGATTCTTGACAACCCCGAGAAGACATCCTTGAATTCAAGAAGCAAGGCTTTGAGCTGGTCGTGCTTGTGTTTCCGAAGGACCGTGTTGACGTTGAAGTCTGGTGGGCACATTGATTCGTCAAAGCAGGTTCGGTAGTATCGAAGAGAGTGACAGCATTGCTGGCTTGCACAAATTACTCCATGTAGGCGATTGTCGTATCGAAGTTGAGCTGCTTATACTCGGAGCCGAAGTTTGTAGCATTACCTTTGTTTTATCATCATGCAGCTCGGTCATGCTTCTTGCGACGCAAACGTGACGGTTCAGAAGCTGGTGCTAGTCACCCTTGACGTCGCCTTCAAAGTCTATTTTTCAGTGCCGATGAAAAAAGACGCCGGGAAGAGGCGAAACGGTGACCTGCTGTTCTATAACATTCAGTGTTGCGATCCCCTGGCGTCGTGTGGGGCGGCAGTGCTTTTTCCAAGGTTATTGTTATTGACTGATATCTCTGCAGATCGGTGATGGCGCCGTGATGACTCAAGGAGTCCATCCCAAGTATCACATGTAATGTTGTAGGATCACAATGCTCGCAGGATAAGTCGTGCTATTGACTATGATTCTTGCTGTGAATGCTCCTGCCACCGTTATTAGATGAGACGAGCGGTCCACATTTCGAGCATTTCCCGTCAGCCTTGACTTTCTTCAACGTCGTGGCGAACGATTCACTGATGACACAGTAATTTTGTTCCGGTGTCGACAGTGACGACGTTGTGGCCGTCGTTAGTGCCTTTATGGAGGCGCTGCTGACACGTTTTTCTCGTAAAGTACTTTACCATGTACCATTTACCAATGTTATGACGTATATGAACACGTATTCCTTACTCAATTCTCACCAGCACGGCGTTCGTAGTCGTTTTTTGTGTACAACACTGTTACTTGAAATGACATCAGACTTATACTGCATGGTTTTGGTAAAGGTTTCTCAGTTGACTGCTTGCTTCTATAGATTCTGAAGAACCTTTGACGTTGTACTCCACTCACTATTGATTGAAGAACTAAATATGTATAACTTGGACGACACCGTTGTCACTAAATAAACGAGTATTTATATTTAAGAATGCAAGAGGTTGTGTAAGACATCCCGGAAAGTTAATGTGTCCTCTAGCATGCCGCAAGGGCCAACAATGGGTTCGCTGTTGTTCCTCATTTGCATATGACATCTATATAAATGATATAGAGACTCCCCTTTACTTTCATTGGCATCATTGTCTGTCAGTGCGACGCCTGTCGTTGCGAGGAGACGCTATACCACATCCTGTTTGACTGTCAGGTATATGAAAAAAAAAATCAGTAAACAGGGGTTGTCTCGAGCCAACGTTTCGACGAGTGGACTTGTCTTCCTCAAAGCCAGAAGGGAACTGATGTCTTTAGCGCTAGCGCGTCTACGCTTCGTATCCTCTACTCCATCCTAACAAAGGAGGGGGAGAGGGTAAACAAGATAGTTTAGGGCGTCTTGTGGACAATTTTTTTTTCTCCCAATGCTTCCTTTTGGTTGCTCAAGCCGTGAACGTATTCACCTTCGTCGCTACAGATCCTTCTTATACGCCTCGGTTGTCCGACGAAAATCCCTTGTTTGCTGTGTCGCGGGTGGTGACCAGTGTAATCTAGGTATTGTTGGCTGTCTACCGGTGTTTTGATAACACACACAGTCACAACTTGTTAAGTTCAATACACTCCGACCAGTAAGTATGAACGTTTCTGAAGGGGCTCTTGAATTCATTCCGTAAGGTACATACACAAAGAAAACCAATGTGAGTTAAGCCCTTCGTCTGGGAATTTCAAACTTGGCATTGTTAACTTACGACAACCGTGATCCAGCGACGCGTGTACATCCTCACTTCCCCACCGCTTCCTTATTTTCCTTTTATTCACGGAACACCTGTTCCCTCTTCACTCATGCAATTCGTCACAGCACACGCTTTCCCCCTCTTTAACACCCGCGTATCCAATGGTGCCTTCTCCCCCTCCTTCGTTATGATGGAGGAGAGGGTACGAAGCGTAGGCATGCTAGCGCTAAAGAAATCAGTTCTATTCTAGCGTTAAAGAGAACAAGTCCGCTTGTCGAAACGTTGGCTCGACACAGCCACTGTTTACTGATTTTTCATCGCGAGCTTCCATCTTCCCCTTCCCGCCGTTTTTTTTTTTGTTGTCCGGTATGTGGTGTTCAAAGACGGCCGTCCGTCCCAGTGCTCTGTGACAATAGACGAATGTCTGTTTTTTAGTCCATTCTTGAATGTCTACCACAGGAGACACCGCAGCTGAGGGCGACTAAAGAACTGAAGTTTCTAAGAAAAGCTAACTCGGACAAACAGCTGTGACTGTGACGTCGCGCACCATGTGAGCGTGATGAACATGTTACTGACTGCATGTTTGTGTTATATTTCTCTTTCTTCCCACTCTTTCCTCTCCCTCGTTCAATCTCCACCTTCCCGTTCCTCCGTGTAGGGTAGCAAACCGGTTTTCCTGAACTGGTTAACTTCCCTGCCTTTCCTTCCCTATCATTATTTATATTTATTGTCTGTTATTTCTCACTGATATTCTGGTTTCACCAGACATTTCACTGTTTTAAAAGCAAAAGAAATCCCCGGTTGCGAACTTCCACGCAAACGAAGGGATTATCTGAGACTGAGACTTTTTCACGGCATAATTAGTAATCGAACAGGTCTGGACCCCTGGCGATATTTTTGCCAACTGGATTATGCCTCTAGTGACTGGACCACGTCAATAAGATAAAGGAACTTTGTTGCAGGGTTGAAGCATTTAAAGTGTCATTTTTTCCCCGCACGATAGGCCAGTGGATAGGACTGAAGTAGCAGGAGTCACTTCACGTGATTTCCGATGGAGGCGGAAACGTTGTAGGCCCGTGTTCTCAGGTTTGGGTGCACGTTAAAGAACCCCAGGTTGTCGAAATTTCAGGAGCTCTCCACTATGGCGTCTCTCATAATCATATGGTGGTTTTGGGACGTTAAACTCCAGAAATCAATCAATCAATAATCAATCAATCAATCAATCACGTGATGCATCTTCAAACTCACTGCAGGGTTTTCAGATGTGTGCTCGGGGCCCCGCCGCGGTGGTCTAGTGGCTAAGGTACTCGGCTGCTGACCCGCAGGTCGCGGGTTCGATTCCCGGCTGCGGCGGCTGCATTTCCGATGGAGGCGGAAATGTTGTAGGCCCGTGTGCTCAGATTTGGGGGCACGTTAAAGAACCCCAGGTGGTCGAAATTTCCGGAGCCCTCCACTACGGCGTCTCTCATAATCAAATAGTGGTTTTGGGACGTTAAACCCCACAAATCAGATGTGTGCTCGGGCGGTTGCGTAAGCACGAAACGGTGTCATGGAACCTATTTTTAATATTGTGTATGTACTCCCGTGTGCCACTACGTGTGTTCACAGTGAATTGCCCTTTATTGTAATGTTGAAGTGTGAAAATCTGCATTCTGTATGTTGAAATATTCTATACTCTTCCCCTTTCTTCTGTAACGACCTTGGGCGCTGTGGGTACAGGGTGTTCTTGCGATGGTGCTTCAAGCATCGGCTGTCTGTTTGGTGGGCTGCCACCAAACAAATGGACTGCCACCCAAAGGGCATTGATTCGAATCCCACTAGATCCTGGATTTACTTTCTTACAGCGTGCGATAGCGTTAACGGAAACCGGCGGCGGCCAACGACGCCTCCGAATTTGGCTCATGTGACCTCATGGCTTTCACTGTCAAAAAAAAAAAAAAGTATGCCGCTATGATTATCAGTCTTTTGGTTGTTCTTCGTTGTTTATCGTTCATTCGATATAATTGAGACGCAAAGACGGCGTAGCACTTGTTCTGAAGTATGTCCACCTATTAGGTGTTTAGACATTGCTTCGTGATATATTGTTTAAACGTGGCGTTCAGTTTGTGTTGCTTTCCTGATAGAGTATCAGAAAAAAAAACGCGTGCTTTGTCGCACAGTCTCGAAGCTACGATGTTCTTTTCTTGTAAACGGGCTGGGCTTGCGCAGTTGTGAAGGGGATTTCAATTTTATTTTTACACTGAGAGCAGTTTTGAGATCACAGCAAGGGCCGCGCACGGAGCCGTATGTTATCCGCCGGTATCTGTAACCACTATCGCACAAAATAAGGAAAAAAAACTTGGTAAATAAAAGCACTAAACACACAGAAAGATTCGAACCCGGGTCCCCTACGTGCCAGCTTAGCATTCTATCATAGAGCTACACCGCTGATTGAAACTCAAACTTGCCTTAGGCAGACTCGATGTCGAGAAAGGAATCGGGTAATAAGAGTAATAAAGCGTTTTAGAACAGCAAAGGAATATCCAGGCGCCACACAATGCAAATTGCGTAACGAGCGGGTCGTCTATTGATCCAAACCTTTACGAAAACTTGTTCTTGATCACCTATTAACTGTGGCGCATAACCACATCAGTCATACTTCTTAGTCATCGTCAGCCATCGCATAAATACTTTGCTCAATATTCCTCGCAAGTGTGTATAGCGGATACCACGCTTCTCCGGAGAATGACGAAGGATAGCATAATGAATGCCGGACAGAAATTGATTATTTATGGCGTAGTGGCTACCCAGCAAGTGCGCGTGTAGCAAGTAACCAAAAAGTGTTTAGACGAGGCTCTGAGAGGCTGCTCTTCCAGTTTTCGCTGAGACAGTGGTGCGCGTTCCGTGCAGGCCTGGTGGTTTTTGGGAGTTAAGTTTCTTAGGACATGAGTCTGTACATCATATGGGGTTTGTTGTTGTGATGTACGTAGCTACCGGTGGCACATACCCGCTCTAGAATGGGTATGTGCCACCAATGGTGGTACTCGTAGGTGATGCTGCTTGTATGTGATAAATGTTTAAACATAGTACAAGAATGCACCGTTCATACTCGTTGGTGATTTCAACTTTGATAATGCTGACAAGACCAATAATTGGCTTATCCAACATGTGGCTTCTAGACATGCACTCAGATGTATATCGTATGACCACATGAAACCAACCAAGATCCGAGGCACATGAATTGACCAAGTATTTGCAAATTTTCCACTGCAACCTATACAGGAACCGCTCACCCTTCATTTCATGGACCATAAAGCCGTCATATTGAAGGGACATCGCAAGTCATCCATCGTCTCTAAGAACAAATAAAAGTTGATTTCTATATATACACACACATAGTGTTTCTCATGATGTCTTTAGATCATGATCGACTGAGCGAATTGCACACGGAAGATTCACGGTTTTACCGTTTTACCGATGATTCTCCCCAGAGCTTCGCCCATTCGTCATCATTCACTCCGTGGATATGCTGTGACTTTTTTGTGTCGTGTTTCGATGGCACGAACATGAGCCTTGCAAATAGCAGCTATCTGCGAAAGGATAACGTGGCGTAATTAATACGGCTTCGCGTCTGTTGTTCTGGGAAAGAAAGAAAATTGCGAATAAAAAACAGAAACAAAACAAAACACGCGAGGCAATAAGGGATGGCTCCATGATACGAAAGCATGCATGCAGACTAAATAGAAATAAAAACAGCGACGGGGAAGCGGTGTTTAGCCACCCAATGTCGCCACCAGGAGGACACAGGCGGCACGAGAGTGTTGACCGAGCAAACGAGGCCGCTGTTTGCCGCCGCGTCAGGGATCAAGATTCGAACGCAGTCGATGCAAGGATGACTGCCCACGCGAGCCAAACACCGTCGAGTCAAACACGGGCACATGTACGGCTCACGCATTCGCTCTGGCTGCTGCAGGGAAAGTGAAGCGCAAGGAAAGGAACGCCACGCTGGCTTGCAGCGGCGCTAAATGGCTGAATATTCGTCTGTCAGGTGCAGAAAAAAGCTGCACAGCAAGAGCCTGAAGATTATATGCAGAGTAAACAGCGAAAAAAAAAACAGTTTATTTTTATCAGTTCTTTATGTTCTGTCTTGAGTATGTCCCAAAGAGTCCGAAGTTGACTAGGTACGCGCGAAAGTATACGTACGTGATACTTCCTGTATTAGTGCCCACTGTGACCAGGATTCGATGACGTATCCACGTGGCGTCATTTTTTTTTTGGTGGTGGCAGTAGCGCCGTCGCGAGGCGGCCCCACAGATACTGTTTGCGTCAACTGCATTTAGCAGTTCAAAACTACCACCACGCATATTTGTTTTGAACTGCGAGTTATTTCTTGTGCACCGCCCTGCGGCGAGATGTTATTTCGCGCTTGATTCGTTTTGGAGAATTCTGGTGCATAATGTTTTGAAAAACGGGGCATTAAGCGAGTTGGTGTGCCACGGTAAATGACATTTGCCCAAAGAAAGCCGCCGGGCAATCGCCTAACAATATCCAAGCCACAGCAATGCGCCATCTCGAGGAGCAGTCACCGTCAAACCATACCCTCCAACGGCGACAGCAAGAGCGATGCCAGGGGGGGGGGGGGGGGGTAGGGGGGGGGTGAGCTTGAGCCACCCCGTAATTCTCGCCTGCCCCCCTTTGCCACGCTCCCCCAAAGCAAGTATAGTCAAAACACAACGCATAAGCTCTGTGCCTTTCCCCTGAAGAAACACAATTGTCATCGGTGCCCCCCCCCCCCCCCCCATAGAAAACAAATCGCAGCATATCCAGGGAGTGCATGATGATGAGTGGGGCGAAGCATCCGTCCGTCCATTGGTTCTTGCTTCTGACCATCCGTGCGTCAATCCGTCCATCCGTGCGTCAATCCGTCCATCCGTGCGACCGTCCGTTCATCTGTCTGTCAGTCCATCCGTCCATCCGTCCGCTCATCTAGTGAACACTCGAAGTACCACCATCTCACATTTTTCCATCATATATTCGGTATATAGAAGTTCCGCTATCTAGCGGACATTTCAAGGACTAAACGAGAGGTGGCACTCGCGCACTTTTTTACGGCCTGCGCTTCGTGTCTACTTCCCACCTTTGACCGCCGCTAGTTCGTGGCTATATACTAGTTCACTACATTCATGGCACCACGGCCCAACCCTTCGCGAAACCTTGCTAAAACCAAGGAGGTTACGCCCAGCGAGTTTAACGTGGCAACCCTTTGTGGTCAGATCGTGCTCAAAGTGCGTCCTTCTGATACTAGTTTTTTTAGTAAGCATCAAATTCAAGGCAAAGCTTTTTGGAGAACCAATACTCGTCTCTGTCAGTTACCTCCTCAATTGAAAAGGATGCGTGCGTGCTGTTCCTTTAGCCCGGCCGTAGAGGTGGCTACCTACTACTACTACTACTACTACTACTACTACTACTACTACTACTACTACTACTACTACTACTACTACTACTACTACTATGACTACTATTATTACTACTACTACTACTACTACTACTACTACTACTAATACTACTACTACTACCACCACTACCACCACCACCACCACCACCACCACCACTACTACCACTACCACTACCACTACCACTACAACAACAACAACAACAACAACAACAACAACAACAACAACAACAACAACAACAACAATAACAACAACAACAACAACAACAACAACAACAACAACAACAACAACAACATACATTGCGGACGCATGACCCACGGCATAGGAAGCTTCGCCTCCCAAAATTCTGCGCCGCTCCTGGGCGGCAGTCTGCGCAGTCGCCACGCTGAGTTGGCCCTTCGTGGCGCGAGCCGAGCACGAGAGACCCGCGCTTCTACAGGGGTACAGCAGCCAGGTTTGCGCGTGAGTTTCTGACGTTGGAGGTTGGACACTCTTGCAAGGTCTGTGGCAGGCTGCGGTTGGACTCTAGTCTGTCTACGCCAAGCAAAAGCATCAGCCAAGAAGGCCACTTTAAGCCCCTCAGATCAATTATAGCGTCACTGTTTCTTATGATTTACATGGCTGCTGTGAACTTCGTTTTTT
Source organism: Rhipicephalus microplus (assembly GCF_043290135.1). Lineage (NCBI taxonomy): Eukaryota > Metazoa > Arthropoda > Arachnida > Ixodida > Ixodidae > Rhipicephalus > Rhipicephalus microplus. Next base: position 244,343,119 of record NC_134700.1, on the reverse strand, counting down.
TTTCTCTCTTTTCCTCGCTTTTTTTTTTCAGATTTTCTTCCTCAAAGTGTAGTTGGTGTAAAGGCTTTCTATAGTCTTGTAGCGGCCTGAGTTTCTAAGATAATGTCAATTATCGTGTCTCTGCCATATAGTTTTATACACCGGTGGCTATGAGAAAGACTAGAAGAGAGGACGTCAACGTGGGGCTATGTTCTCTAGCAGCCATAAAACCTCGGGGGAATACGTTTCGGCGCGTATTGAGTAACACGTTGTCGACACGGCGCTGCACACAATGCGATGTCGATTATGAGTGAAATAAATCACTGCGAGGTGAAGCAAATAATTATAGCGTCCTCGGTAGCTCCGTTTCTTTGTGCGGTGCGTATACAGCTTTCCCCTCGTTTACTATACGCTTGCTTTTCGGCCCTCAGAGGCACATGTCGGCCTACTGCTGTGTCCACAGTCCGTCGTAAAGAATACCGCTAAAGATCGAAGACGCATTCGAAAGAAAAGTCTGGCACAAACAGCAGAATTGATGATTCTTTTGTGGCGGTTCCTTTCTCGATCGAAGACCTCATCACTTTCAGGGGCCGGACAAAGGAGCGTGTAAGGCGTTACGGCGCTCGGCCATTGTCCGGCGTTCTTCGGGGCGCCGACAATTTTGCTCTGCTTTGTTGTTTTGTCCGCGCCCGTCCTCGCAAACAGCTGCGTCGAGGAGCAGTGAGACCCGCGGAGACGTTTTTGCGGACGAGTGCTTTGAGCCGAAAGGAGCGTCGGCAGCACGATTGGCGCCGAAAATCGGCCGATGCCACGGGAGATGCAGTGGTAGTTGTACGATAGGTGTGATGATGTAACGTCATCACTAAGTCACGTATCAACCAAGTTTTAGGCGTTTTATGACGACTTAATAATGTGACATTGTCACTTAGTTAAAGGGGGTCAATCTCTCAGGCAGTACCGCACCACGTAAGATGCAGAGGGCTTTAGGGAGGCGGGAAATAATACAATCAGCTGAAAAAAAAATGCCTTTAAATTGCGTTAGACGAACGCCTAAGGCACGCTGTGAATTCTTGCCTCGAGGATGCGCGAATACATATATAGGAATTCTATTTGTAGATTTTACACTCCGAATCCAAAAAACCACGTGCCGATTCAAATTTTTAGAATGCAAGTTAAAGAAATAAAAATGCACGTATCTCCACGAAGTTAGTGATGAGTGGGCGAAGCTCGGTCCTAAGGTTCATAATGTCTACGTTGAAGTCGCCGACGGCTCGTGTAGGTGGTTTGTGCTTGTAGTTGTTTTATATTGTTTGGTCCCAATCGTGATTGTTGTTCGTATATTGTAAACCCCCCTTTTTTTTATTCACACACACTCATATCTGTCGTCTATAGCAATGTTTTCTAACCACGGTGACAGCGGACAGCGAGCGCTGAAGACAAAGATAGGTACCAAATGCCATAATGTGTACGTTAAGTTTGCCTACTAATATGAAGGGTTTGTGCTTGTATAGGTGTTTTATATTGTTTTTTTAACATTTTGTTAATGGTGCAGGTGTTTTTTAGGGGCAAAGTTTCTAAAGGCGTTGGTCGCTCGTCACCTGTATGTATGCATGTATGTAATAACTACCTCACAGCATATCCACGGAGTGCATAATGATGGGGCGAAGCTTCGGAGGTTTTTATCGGCAAACCGTGAATCATCTGCTGGCCGCGTCTGTCCGTCCGTCGTCTGTCTGTTTGTTAGACGCACGAATGGACGCACGGACGTACACATGGACGGACGGACGCACGAACGAATGAATGGATGCACGAACGGAGGCGCGGATGGACTGACGGACTCTTCGCCCTGCTCATCCTCATACACTCCGTGGTATGCTGTGATTTTTTTTTTCGCCACTGTGTACCAGTTATAGGTCTGATACGACTCTGGACGCTGGTACATCGACGGATGCCGAACAAGCCTATAGGCCCTAAGGAACTTCGCCCCAAAAAGCGACCATGTACCCTGCCATATTTCGTTGTGCCACGTCCCGTACTCTTGTCCAAGTTTTCTTCTGGCTGAGCTGCATGCATGAACTGCGTTAGAAGCGCACAAGGGCTATTCCCCGCAAAACATTATGAGCTCGACTACAAACGTTGACAAGGATAATTAGCGCATAAACTCAACAAGCAATGAGGGAAGTTAATGAGTGAGCGTGATTACGAAATAGGTACTCTCCGCTGGGGAAGAGAGAGTCGTCTTCGGTCTTGTAGGCTCCATTATTTGTTGCTTTGTGCAGTGAAGCGACCGCCGTTCATGCGAGCGCACGTACTGCGGAAAATTGGTTCCATGCTAATCCTTCAAGTGTGCCTGAAGTGAGACCTCGTTAGTGCGAGCCGCTTCTGCGAGGCTTCTTGTTGGCATAAATTTTAACATTTTGAGATAACCGTGCAACTAGGGGTGCTTTGCACGTGCTGTTTTTCGGTAAATGCGCTCCGATTGTTTGCATAAAATGTATTATGGTCTCTCTGGCTCCTCGTCTCAAGCCAGCGTATGCACAACTGAAGAAGATGACGAACACCCATGGCGATGATTTTATTTCGTAAATTGGGAATCGCTCTGAATTATGAAAATATTCTTTCCCTTGGGGCTTCTTATTCGTGCCACAGAAACAAGAGCGTCTGTATTGCCTCGTGCGAATTTCTTAGAGACATAAGAAGAACGAACTGTCAAGTTATTCTCGACCGAAAGTATTTTTGTGACTTCATCACACTAGTTTGATCGTATTGAATATTAGAGTTTTATACCTATATAATCCTTAGACGAACGCATATCTCATTTTCCGTCACGTAAATTTCAAACATTTTTTCTTATTTTAACCGCCAGCTAAAAATGGCTAATCGCCCGCATAGTGGATACGAGCCACTTGTAAAGGGACACGCAAGGGAGCAAGCAAATATGCGTGAAGAACGCAGACTTGTCTAGTGAACGTCCGCAATATTCGAAAAGGCAATATTTACAGGGAAGAACGAGCTGTTTAATATCAGAGGAGGTTCGAGTGACTGTCTCACGCACGTGGCTGCGATGGGCGCTGGTTCAGAGCTTTGAATGCGCAGAAATAAAGATCCTCCACTTTCATACGAAGCACTTAACCAGTAGCGGAACTGTGACTTTTTTTGGTTTTGATAGAAGTGTTACAACGAGAATCAACGAAAATATGCGTTTATTGAGTAGCCGGCCGGGCGCATATCGCTTGCCAAGCACGACTACTAACACTGGCGAGTAAGGGTAGCTCGTGGTCCGACGTACCATCGGAACTGAAGTTGAAGTGGTGCCAGTTTTAAATTTGCATATTTTTTATTATAATATTATTAATCAAATTCGAAACATCGATTTTAAACGTGTTCGAAATTACTGCGATTTCAATTCAAGATATATATTACTATGTCTGGTCGAAACGACAAAAAATATATATTGCACTCTTTCTGTATTTACGTGTGCTTTATCCTCCTTCTGTTAGGTATAAATATCATTCGAAAGGCCTTAAATTTCATATCCACAATTCTTGGCTAATCCCCCTGAGTGGGCAAGAGCCATACTGGATGCATCATCATCATCATCATCATCATCATCATCATCATCATCATCATCATAATATCGACCAGGTGAACCCAATATATATAAGGAGCGGTGATACGCACATCATAAGTTGCCGTTGTTAGCGTATTTGAGCATGGCGATACTCAATATTGAGTTTGAAGCTTCAAATTCCGGTTTTGGATACTTGCGGTTACGTTTTCTTTTTGGGGGGGAGGGGGGCGAAGATGGGCTGATAATTATAATTGACCGTTTAAATATGAAGGCGCATTTTCATGTCTTGAATAAACAATCACTGAAAAAAATGGCAAAAGAATTGCAGACCATATTTTGGAGAAATATCACTTTTCGGAGGGTGGCTCCTCGAAAGGTTATACGAAGGACTTGCTTCCTCCCCCCCCCACCCTCCCCAAACATAAAAAGACACCTATATAGGGCAAGCGGTGCAGTATATTTTGTAATGGTCGCAACAACCTGCTGTTGGATTCATGCAAACGCATTGAGCAGCCGCCTTTACATGGATGCAGCAGTATAGCATGTCGCATTTTCTTGTCTTGTCTCAAAAACACAGTATGCTCAAATTCGGAGCAGCACTGAAGGGGCTTACACTGCGCGCAAATCGTGGGTCTCGGTGCCGATTCGACAAACTAGCGCAACAATTTCACTGTCCATTGCAGCCACTGGAACCGCCCTCTACCGGACCGTCTTTTGTGTCGCTCGACAAAGAAGGCTTCAAGCGGGAAACAGCTGGCCCCTTCGGCTGTCTCTATCACGCACCCCGCCCCCCAAACTTTCCTTTGGCGCCAGGAGGACATAGCGAGACTGTGGGGCCCTTAGCGACATTGCCATGGGCGCGTCCAAAGAACATATTATAGGAAGAAACGGTTTCTTATTACAATACCAAAGCAGGCGCGCCAACAGCGCTCTGGAAAGAGCGGCTGCTGCCCCCCTTTGTGCTCCGAGACGCCCCAACACATAAGGCACGTCATTAAGGCGTCAGAAACAAACTAATGAGAGTTACTTTCTGACGCGGAAAGAAATATTTCGTTTTGCTTCTTTGCTATACAAGGTGAACGCAGAGAGGGCAGAATTTCGAGCTTGAGCGAGAGCTTATACGTCGTGTAATCGGTCAATACGTCCGAGCACCGAAGCATATCGCTCCACCGAAGGCCAGGTATATAGACTTCGGTATGAAAGCTCTAGGAAACCAATTTGATGCGAAAAAATTATAAGAAAAGTGCCAAGAGATATTTGTTCTTAGAAATTCAAGTTAGCCAAGGGAATATTCTGCTATTGGCAGAGAGATGTTTGCTGGTTTCCCGGGGTTTCAAGGTGGTGCGAGAGCGCTTTTCGTAAATTTAGCAGCCCAGGTGCACCCTGTTGCTTTGCCAATGATTGTAGAAGGTTATATTGAAGGGTGGGTTTGTATACGTGTAACTTGTATGAAAAGCAGCGGGGTCGAGTCCGCCGTTGCCTGTTCACGTGCAGTGCACCACTCCGCGCGAGCTCCACTAGCAAAGCGACGAGTGCCGCAGTGTTCGCTCTAACAACAAACGCTTTGTTGTCTTTGACGCCCCCCCCCCCCCTCCTTTCCCCCATCACAAAGTACAACGTTCACTTCCGGGACGCGGGGAAGAAAAGGGCTTCTACGCCCAGGCGGTACACAAAGGGCACAAGCCGGCAAAATTACTCTTGAGTCGATTCACTAATACTCAGACCGAGCCATGAGTCTGAATCTGGATGATTGATCCTTTGGTGAGTTTTCGTATGGTGAGTCCAGCTGAGAAAATTTTTAGTGAGTCTGAGTCCAAGTGAGTTCGGTTGAGGAAAATTTTGGCGAGTCTGTGTTTGAGTGAACCCAATAAAAAAAAAATAGTATATTTCATGAGTGAGCCTGATTGAGCTTGACATTTTTTGGTAACAGGACAAAGGGGGACCGTGAGCACGTCGCTTCTGGCAATGGCCGCTTTGGCTCACCGTTCTGGGAAAGCTCCCTCGAGGATACATGCTACGCACCCAGCTATGACCACTGCCCTATCGTGTGAGTTAGGGCAGTGGGTCTCCAGTGAGTGCGGCTCAGTGCAGTACCAACACACGCTAAGCACCAGGCACCACTTTTTGGCTAAGCGTACGGATTCGGGTCTAGCACAAAATGTAAACGCTCTCACCGAGGGTGCGGAGGCACCGAGCTAAGCTGCATTCCGGCGATTCTCAAAAGAGTCGTCGACAACACGCTGCAACGAGTGCGCAAACACGCACTCGTTGCAGCGTGTAATCTCGCTCGCTGGATTCCGTGCCGACCGGCTGTGGCATCAGGATCTCCGACGTCAGCGTAGCTCTGGCCGACCAGCTGGCCCGGCCCTACGTCATCTCCTGACGCCGATCTCCGACAACAGCGTAGCTCCGACCTACTGGACTTGCCCTACGCCATTTCCTGACGCCGACAAGAGCTCTCGCAAGTGTTGCCCCGTTCTCGGACCCCTGTGACCGTGTTTCCATCTTTCTTATCTCTCCTATCCCCTCAGATGTCCTCGCTCGCTGTCCCAGTGCATCTCTCTCTCTCTCTCTCTCTCTCTACACCTTTACTCCTACCCTTTTAATCCCTCCTCACCCCCATCCCCTGTGAGCTACTGTTGAGGTGTCGCACGCTGATGCAGACAGTTACGGAGCTCACTTTTCTCTTATTTTCCCTCTTATAGCCACAATCGTTGCAGCGTGTAAGCACGTGGTTTTTTCACGGTGGTGGTGGTGGTGGTTAGAAGAGGAGAAAGGCACCTAATTTCTGCAGTCTGGTAGGGAGCACGGCGCAGTGCCTTTTTTTTTTTTTTTGACGCGGCACCGCGCGTGAATAGGTGAAGCCACTGACCCTAGTAGAGATCAGTGGGCGAAGCTGAGCCCCGTCTTTCTTCTCAGGGGCTTTAGGTGCGTGTGGTCAGGCCTTTACACAGATCCGCTAGGGGTGCGAGCACGTTACCAGCGCGTGCGCGTCTCGAGACTACGCGCAGCGCCACCACGAGAACGAGCACACGAAAAACGGTGGCGCCACTTACTGTCCCGGGTGAACAGGAGAGGGAAGGGATTCGCAGGAAGCTCGCGCGGAGGCTTCGGGTGCACCGCGGGATCCCCACAATTCATACATACATACATACATACATACATACATACATACATACATACATACATACATACATACATACATACATACATACATACATACATACATACATACATACATACATACATACATACATACATACATACATGCATACACACATACATACATACAGTGCGAGGAGTGTCCAACGATTGTAATATTGCGTTTCAAAGGCATGAAAAGATGTGCTTTGCACAACGAGTGGTTGGTTGAAAGGCCCGCTAATTGAAAAAGCGCACAGGCATAGTTAACCTTCATCATCAGTAAAAGCATCAACAAAGTAATCAGATGGGTAGGTGCGTGCGTCGCTTTACCGACGCGTAGTTGGTACGTCGTCGATTGAAAAAATGAAGGTTTATGGCGTTATAGTGGGCACTGCGCAACTGCGGTTGCCGCAGGCATTCCGCAATGAAGTTCTCACTCGGTAGGATACTTTGAAAGGATCGATGGTATACGAGCACAGATGTTGCATTCCTTACGGCACGGTTGACGTATCTACCCGGCAACGAAGTCGGGCTATAGGGAATGAGAAAACGATGCCAGTGGGGCCATATTACTCTATATGCATATTACTCTTGAAAGTGCAAAACCAAGATAGACGGAAACAACGTAGTGGGATAATCAGGGTGAACAGTGGAAGTGCCTCACACAGGCTGGCCGACGTTTCACGCGCCACCATCAAGAGATGACGTCACTACTAACCCCTTTAAAACTAACACGCAAAGGATGACATGGCACCTTTGAGAAAGATAGGTCCTCCAATCGAAACATCGGCCAGCCTGTCTGAGGCACGTCCACTGTTCAGCCTGATTATCCCACTACTCCTGAAAGTGAAATTCAGGTGCCGTCCAAGCCTTTTTTTAGGGGCGAAGCTCGTCTTAGTCTAACCTTGTCATGCGTCACGCGTAACCGAGAGAAGAAGAGACAAGAAAGGCAAGAAGACAGTATCCCCCGAACAGTATAATAGACGGCGGATATTCTATTAATGGCACTGTACCGCTACCCTCCGATTGGCTGCAGCGCGGGCTGTGCCCGGGTACGCGGAATACGAGTGGCTCTCTCAGTCTCCTGGATAGTCGTCATACGTGGCGGATCGTTGGTGGGACATGGACGAAGCAGAGCGGCGGGCGCGTTGAAGACGCCTGCGCTCGGCTTCCTTGGCTCGCGTCTCGTCTGTGTTACCTGCGCGCGCCATCTGCATTCTCTAACGCCATCGGATGCATATACGTATGCACTGACAAATGGACACACGGACGGATGGATGGACGCACGCTTTGCCCAACTCATCATCATTCACTACGTGGATATGCTGTGATTTTTTTTTCTTTCTCTCTGCTTAAATAGCCACCGAGGCATTCATACCATTGTCACATGATCGTGGTAGTGAAGAAGGAAGCAGCCTGGCTTCATTTTCCATCACAGTTTGATTAAAGGAGACGCCGTAGTAAAGGACTCCGGAAATTTTCTTAGTGCTTCTTAACGTGAACTGACATCGCACACTATACTGGCCTCTGCCATTTCGCCTCCACTGAAATGTGAACGCCGCGACCGGGATTCAACCCGAAGCCCTCCCACACAAATCTTCCGTAAACAATGACGACTCCGAGCACGTGTGAATCGGAGCAATTTCTGAGCAAATGCCGATGAGATATTTTGATATTAAAGTCGACTTTGCCATAGAGCACCTGCCGACATCGATACTAGCTTGACGTCAGGTATAACAGTATACTAATTCTGGCACTTCCAAAATGGCAGTGTCTGCGCCACCAACGAAGCTGCGGTGCGGAGCGGCCGTGGAAAAGTCACGATATCTTGCACGACAAAGTCATGAGAAACTCACTCCAACACTTGTTGCGACGCTAGGGTACAGTGAGAATCAAGATTAGCTTTTAAGGATATACTGTAATTACTTGTTCAGGGTGTACTCACCATTATCAGTACATTTTCTAGAACACTGAGTGCTTTGTCTTCTGTACGAAACAAGAAATGAAACTTTTTTGTGAGTATGACCCTTCATAGACAGAACTCTTTGTTAGACGAACATGTGCTCACGAAATGAAAATTCAGTGTAAGCAATACACGCTGTGCCCTGATAGCTCCAGTCGCAGTCGTTGCACGCCGGTAATTGATCAGCGGTAAGGCACGTCGGCAATTCTGCACGTGGCATCGAAGTTTCCAGGCTCGTCGGTAGTGACCGCATTAGTTCCGCAATAAACTGCCCTGTTAGCGTTGTGTGCTCAAGGTTATCAGAACAATTTACAATAATAGGGAATATTCCTAGACAATGTGGCGCAGCGTGCACAAAGAATTGTGTGCGCGGATGTATTTCTTGGGTTGACTGCTTGTATCGTTGAGATGTGCTTCGTTAGGGGTTGCCCCGAACACGTTTGCAAACAAACGTCTGCTCTTTCATTCAACTCAATCAATCAACCTTGAATCGTTGTTGTAATAGTTAATTGTCTAGTATTTTAACTTTTTAAGTAACATACCCTCCAATATCATACGCGCCCAATATTTAACTCGAACCAGAATCTTCGCGCCTGTTTCATTTCTTTTAAAGACACAATGTCTCAAATATGCGTTAAACCAGAAGTGAGAGTTCTACCGGAAGTGCCTGAAAGAGAAACGAGAGCGTCAGTAGTTGCTCGTGTAGCAAATAGATTGCGGGTTTTAACGCACTCTGCACGTCTCTTGTCGTGTCATGCGGTTCACTTTCTCCTTCATCCGTATAATGTTTATTTTTTTGCAACTCCTGTATATTCATTTGAATTCCCACAGTACATGCGTTGTTCGGATTTATAAACACAAACACGCAAGGATGGCTGGCACATTCTGTCCTGGTGCTCTCGTCGCCTCACAGTTTCAACTGACATTGCGGCACACGTGCTGAAAATGCTACGTCATTGAACGCTGCTTTGTACGAGAGCCTTTCTTGTCTTTCCTTCAAGCAAGAGGCCCTCGGACAGTCGCTTCATCTGTCTTCGCTTTTTTTTTCAAGGCGTCGCAATCCTCTCGATCTGCTCTTCTAGCTGCCTGTCTCTTCGTCGATGCCGTTTATTGGCACATTTCCCAGAGATGTATCTTTTTTTTTCCCCTGACACTCTCGATTCTCTGCAGTTTGCGTTGTGTGGATATATCATGGCGAGGGGAGCTTTCTAATATCTTCATTTCGCATTTTGTTGTTGACCCAGTTCTTCTGCGGTGCCTGCTGCTGTGTTCCGCTTTGGGAGCACTCTAGACAATGGGCCTTCATTGCCGATTCCACATGATGGCGCTTGGAGGCACGCTTTGCTGCCACACTGTTCTTCCAACGGCTGTCCAGTCTAACACGCTCATTTTTCGGTTTGAAACATTTTTCTCACGTTCGAATGCCGTTTCAAAGTGTTATTGCGTTTGTTGGACTCTTCCTCGTTCTCTTTTCTTGGTCCTAGGTCTTCTTTTTTACTTATTATTACTCGCCCTGCCACTAGAGTTTGATGTTGTATTCACAGATCGATTGCTTCAAAAGCGATGAAACTTTTTTGAAAAAAAAAAACGTAATTGAAGCCGTTTTATAATTGGCGCAACATTATGTTCTTCACCGCTATTTATAAGCAGTGGGCACACCTCAGTATGGAACTTCTTAATTTACATTCTCTCAACTAGAATACAGGAGGTCGACGTAGGCCCGTGTGCTCAGATTTGGGTGCACGTTAAAGAACCCCAGGTGGTCAAAATTTCCGGAGCCCTCCACAACGGCGTCTCTCATAATCATATGGTGGTTTTGGGACGTTAAACCCCACAAATCAATCAATACAGGAGGTCGACGACAATGTCATTCGGCCAATAAACAGAACTGAAGATGTTATCTGAAAACGATGTGGAGTGGAATATTTTAGGTCGATTCCTTGAATGGTCTTCCAAGCACCCACCCTAGCCGAGTAGTTTCATTGTTTTAGGGCATTATTCAAATGGGCCCCGTGATTAACTTGTAAAATACGCTTGTTGGAATTGACGAGGCATTTCGTTCGACTCTTCTTTATCTTGACACTTCGACAATGACTCCTAATAGATTGCCCAAAAAATTTGCGCATAAAATTGTGTTGTAATACAACATTCCGTCTGGAACTAACGCGCTTTTTTTTCGTGTTGAAAGAACGGCAGTTGTGTGCAACGTTGTGCAGGCTGGAGTGGAGCCTCCACCATTTCTCACATTACGTGTCGCTGCCCCAACTTACGTAGGACGGACACCGTGCATTAGATGCACACTGCTTTGGAAGACCGAGAATGTGAGGTACCTCATGAAAATAAGGTAGATCGGGGCAGTTACTGAAGGTAATAATGCAGTATTTCTCGTCTCCTTTGTGTTTCCTTCCTCCGTGCTTGCGCAGCACACAGCCTGTTCGAAATGAACAAATGCCGTGTTTGGCAACTACCTGCGATAAAATTTTGACGACGCAGTGCCTTCGACAGTGGACCTTGATCACGTAATAAGTCATTTGCTTGCCACGCTTTGCTGCTCGTTGGACACCTCAACCGTACCAGTCTGCTGGCGCAAATGCGGCAAAATTTAAATGGTGGCTATCACTTCACCATAACTTGTTGCAGCGTGGTCACGTGAGAGAAGTAGTATAGGAGGTCACCTTTAAAGGTGTAAATAGGGCGAGGGAGTCAATCGCTCACGCAAACTTCAATATGAATTTAACATACTTTCATCGCTATATTCGCGGTGTATATTTTGCAGTGATAAAGGCATGTTCACGGAAATCGATCTCGCAGGTTATCTCGGCCACAATATTTTGTGTCAGTGCCCCTTGAACATTGTTTTTCAAGCTATCGTCTATTGCAAGTACATCGAAATGCCCGCTACCAAAAAAAAAAAGCGTTGTTTCCGTGGATACACCAAAAGGTCAGTTCTGTCCACCGATCTGGTGGACGATCGGTTAGCTGACACTTGTAACTGGAACTTCTAATAACTGGAAAACAGTTGGGTCGTACATTGCGGGCGCTGGCTTCGCCGCTGCGACGCTCCATGGGGCAAATTGAGAAGCGCTGAGCTTGCAATCTGGAATTTATACTGGAGCGCGCCGGCATAGGCTGGAGTGGAGTTTATACTCTTCGAGCCAATGCCACGCTGCCTTCAGTATTGTGCGGAGCACAATGCGTTGTTATCGTCCAATATCGAATTCTTGATGTGATGCCACAAATGGAGGCTATCCTTACAGGTCCCAAAACCTTTCGCCAGGGAGAAAAAAAAGGGATAAGACGTGCAGTATGTATTGTCATGACAAGTGGCGCAGCCAAGAGATGGCACAGAGGACCCCCTCTTCGCAAATTTCTTCCGCATACATAGCGCAGTATGATCATCATTCTGTCCTGCCCCCGCTCTAGATTCAATTCTGCCTACGGTACCGCACTGTGTCCTCGATGGTACATGCAGTGCGGTAGAAATGAAGTGCATTTACTGAGTCATCGCGATTTTATTCGTTTTTCGTTCACGTCTGATTGAATGCATTCCCTCCTTTTTTATACGCAGCTGTCAGAATCTGAACTCAACTGAATTTACATTTGCAATTAAAGCACCTTCAGACGCCACACGGCATTTGCCACATGGTCAGGCTCTCATGGCTTACCACATGGCCTGGCGAAGACAGCTGAACCATTCGTCACGACGCTTCGCCGCCACCTCCAGAACGTGGCTACACTGGCCGCAAATAACACACGGCAGCAAATTATTTTTGGCCGGCTTTGCATTGTCACGTGTTTCACACTTCAATATAAGCGATTGCTGCAACCAAATACGATGTCACGCAGCGCACACACAGGGGACACAAACGCTTGTGACCACTGTTCAATCGTTCACGGCATTGTTGTGATTCTAAACACACGTTGAAATTCGGTGAATATGCAGTTTCATGCTGACACAAGATCGAAACAAACAAACAAGCGTGTCTTACATTAAACGCAGATATCGACATATATCAGCTCTGATGGAATTGTGTGCGGGAGTCAGCCTTGTCTGTCTTATCGAACCAGCGGTGAATCGCGATAACGGCGCACGAAGGAAAGGCGTCTACAAGCGCAGGAACGCAGCTGTGTAATGTGTAAAAGAACGGCCACTGGGAACCCGTCCCATCGCATTGTCAGGGGAGGCTGTACCTTTCGCGCGCGTGTCGATCAAGCGTACGTGCCGTACGTCATACATCTCTGGTAGCTGTTTCAAGCCCTTCTCAAGTGAGTGTCATTACGCCATGTGCATGACACCACAACAGTTTAGCTGTTGCGGCGTTCATTTCAATCAAGTTGTGCCTGAGTGCCGTTTGACTTCTATTATGCCTCTTCACAAACCCGTAGGTCGAGCCTAGGCAACGAAGAGCTCGTGGAACTACCCTTTCAATCAACGCGGGAGCTTCTAGCTTTGGAAACTCTTTGAGGTGAGCTACGCACACACCTATGCCGTGACACGGCCATTAACTTTTGTTTGCTGTAAAACCGGCTAGTTGTAAACCTGATTGGCCAAATGGGCGCAGTATAGTTGCATTAAATTTGGTACGACGTGCCGTGGCCACATCGGGTCGTCTCCATGGCGGAAGCGGGAAGGACTGGATGGGATGTTGAGGCGCAGCTGACATTAGGCAGGGCTATAGCAAACACTTCGTAGGCAATAGATAGCAGTGGTCCTTTCCGGCTTGCGACAAGGATATGTGCCCGTTCCGCATGTCATTCCTTCACGTTCGTAATTCGAAATGTCGGGAAAGTGAATGGCATGCGGAATGTTAGTTTCACACTTGAAGGTCTTCACTGAAGAATGAACGTTGCCTTCCATCCGTAGCGTGGCAAGCGCGCTGTGGCTAGAGTATGTCGTTGTTTTTTCTTCTTTCCATATCTCGCTTAATTTCGTGCCCCGCCGTGTTTTGGTCGCTGAACGTGATGCCAACCCTGTCTCCTGCTTACGAAAGTGCTATCACGGTAAGTACGTAGTTTCCTCTTCTTTTCGTCCTTGATCAGGCGGTACTTTTATATTTTCAGGTCCGGGACACGCGCTTTGACATCAGGTACATGTTTCTGCACCTGGTCATGTTCCACATGCAGGACGCTCAGCGCCTGGGACCTCTCGAAATGTGACATTTGTGTGTGTAAACCTATATTTCATTCACTTTGCGTAAGTGCATCGAGTTCTTCCGGGCTGTACAGCGAATTTGTGTTCGCGAATTCAGCGAAACGATTGTTTATCGTTTCAGTCTACACGATGAATTTTCGTCCACCCGTTCAGCCATGTCTGACAGAGCTGAAATTCAGCGTCCGATGGTATTCTCCCTCCTGCCTCGCGACTACTGGGCGTCCTGCACCCCAAGAAACCTGCCATTCACGCTTTGCACGTGGTCAACTGTACGCAAATGTACTGACTTTTCGCTACGGGCGCTGCAATCTTGTGCTGGCAGGGGATTATCAGTTGCCTGCTTGTCATTTCAGTTCTTCAGCAGCCTTTGCTATCTGGTATACGCTCGATGAATCGTGTACACTCTGAATAAAGAGTGAGTAAAAAGGGTGTCCTACGTACTACGTCCCTCGTAATACGTAACCACCAGTGGCACATACCCGAAATAGCGGTCCTTACGATTTTGACCTCCAAGGTGGTTCCGGTGAGAGATTTCTTCTGTGCGTTGTTGAACAATAAAAGATAGTGCTCAATGCACATGTTAGTAGCTGCTAAGGGGGAATGAGAGACAGGAGCATTCAGCCTTTAGGTAACGCGCACGCTGCGATCCCCATTAGCAGCTATTGGCATGTACATTGAGCACGATCTGACAAGAAAGGGTTGCTACGTTATACTCGCTGGGTGTAACCTCCTTGGTTTTAGAAAGGTTTAGCGAGCGTTGGGCCGCATAGCCATCAATACAGTGAACTAGTATATACCATGAACTCGTGGTGGTTAAAAGTGGGAAGTAAACCCGAAGCGCAAGCCGTAAGAAAGTGTGCATGTGCCACCTCCCGTCTAGTCCTTGAAATGTCCGCTGGATGGCGGTGCTTCTATATGGAGAATATATGATGAAAAGATGCGAGATGGTGGTACTTGGAGTGCTGAATAGATGGACGAACGGACACACAGACAGATGCATGAACGGACGCAGGCGTGGATGCATGGACGAACGCAGGGACGGACGCACGAACAGATGCACGCACGGACGGGTGGATGGACGCATGGACGGTTACACAGACGTACGCAGGAATGGACGGAAGCAAGAACGAATGGATGGACGAATGCTTCGCCCCACTCCCCATCATTCACTCCATGGATATGCTGCCATTTTTTCAGTGGGTCAGAAGTGATGGCTGCACCGGGCCCATGCCCCTTCAAATTTTTCACTTTTTTTTCGCCATGGCATACAATCCCCAAAATGACACTCGACCACATCTGCCTGTCCGGCCACCACTTCAGAAGAACTGGGCTTCTCTCCTCCTGAAAAAGATTTCTGAATATGCCCCTGATCATTCTGTAAAAAAAAAAAACAAAAAACAAAAGCGATGTTTCCCCATCTTGAAGACAGAAAAATATGCTAATAAACAAAAGTAGAAAACCCTGATCATTCCACTATATTTATTCACGTAGTTTCAGTTACGGCGTCAATATTTGCATAGCACGTGCTGTAGCGGCGAATGTTTGTGTTGTGCGCTTGTGTCCGCACGCGTGTTTCACATTCATGACGCGTTGCTGTAATGTTTCGGTCACTGGGTTTGCTAGTCCTGCGGTGTCAGTGCAAGCAGAGGCAATGTATTGTCTCATCGCCACGCGTTTGGCATGTGAGCGAAGTATGGTTTCACAATCTTTTTCAACTGAGACCAGAAAAACAGCCGTCGCTTGATATCGCCACGTTGCAAACTCATCTCCGGCTGTTCTCGCACTTCCAGTGAGTTCTGCTTAACTTTAAGGTAAGAGTGAAAGATATTTCCAAGTATACATAATCCGCGACCTATGCAACCCACCTGCGCTGTGATAAGTCCCACATACCGCCACTACCAAGTCGGGCCTAGCGTGCAGGCCGAGCACGCCTACAAGCAACCCATACTTTTGAACCAGTTGCGACTAGTAAGAATGTCTGCCAGTATAAGTTAGACATTGGTTAACCTATATTAACCAGTTTTCTAGTGAACAGTAAGCAGAGTGAGGTTTTGGGCTAGTTCGTCTTTCATGGCAGAAAAAAGTGCGCTACAGTTGCTGCGGAGAACGGCTGGCGATCCCAGAATGCATCTCAAGTGAAGTTTCCGACGTCGTTGTCCTAAACACTAATGCAAAATACGTGTCCGCTATTCGTGGCGTCTTACAGAGCGGTGTACTATAACGCATCTTGTTGTGAAGTGGTATTCAAATTCACCCAAATTGCCACAACCTTGTCAAATAGCGGCCAAAATATCGGGTGCTTAGCAGACACTCGCCGCTTTGACGCGGCACATAGGTCTGCTGTTATGCTCAACGGCTGCGCACTTAAGCCACTCTTAGAGCGCAAGAGGCAAATACGGCATGATGTTCCGGCGCGGACGACATGGCAGACTTATTCGCACGTGCTGAGCAAGATTACACTCTCTACGGCTTTAGAAAAGTTTCGCGTCCGTGGACGATGTGACGTGTACATCAGTTTTACAGCGTTCCGCCGATCTCAGGGCAGCACATGGCTTAAAACAGTTAATGTGAATTAGGCGAACAAAGTGAGAATTAAAGTGAACCGAAGTTAATGTAAATTAGCTGAACAAAATGAGAAATAAAGGGAACTGAAGGTTTATTAAGTGGACTTAAGGAGACTGAGTTTCACAAAATGTGAACTACACGATTGAGTGTGACTTCAATATGATTTAGGCTATTGAAATGTTAAATGGATTCACTGGTACCATAAGTGAACCAAATGTATAATGCTCTTTGTGAATCTGTATATGACCCTAACCAAATGTGTGTTCATTTATCGAGTGGCATGCACAGAGAATATTACAGCGAAGGCCTATCCCGCCTGCCTTCTGTTGTACGCTACGGTCGAATACCGCGTGATAACTTGCAATGCAAAATGATGTGGTTATTTTCAGTGCTCACTCTTTTTTTTTCACCTGGGCGGAAGGCATCACTATTTATCTTCAAGTGCATTTGGCTAAGATATCAAGCACGTATGGTCGTCGATCAGGTGGGTGTATTTTGACCGTCCAAGTCAGCTGGTCAGTGATTGTTCCCAAAAGATCACTGCGCGTGTGGTTACGCTGGCGACCACTGACAAACCGACTTTTGTCGTTAAACATCATTCACAGCGGTTTTTCTGTTTGAAAAAAAAAAGAACTATTGACAATGGAACTAACGGAAACACGTCGGCGCGAGTGCCACACCATCGTGTCCGTGAAGTTGGATTCACCACGGTGAAATTGAATACTGGACGCCATTATGCACCACGTGATGGTGCTCGACAGATGGTAGTGTTATGTGCAACTAGGCTTCCTAAGGCCTTACTGCTTCCGCCATGGCAACGCCACTATGCGGAAGTTCACCGCAAAAGGTCCTCGCTCCTCCCGTGTATTCACGTGGCACTTTATAGACACTCAAGGTGGACGATTGGGCCAGTTGGTGATACATGATCTAAGAGTACTACGCGGTAGAAAACACGGGCGGGAAAAAGACAAGCACCAGCGCAGACACTCCCCTATCCTAGGTCACTATATAGAACGAGACGTCTCGGACTGCGGATTTTCACCGTGCTCAAATTGGCACTGCACCAGCGGCCTGACGTTGGTTCCGTCTGCCTCGAACCTGTGCTCGCCTTCACGCTAGAGGTTCTGCAGAGGTTGTGGCATGGAGTGAAAGACACAATGCGGACTGCATACTTTGCTCCAGCATACATTATTTTCTATGACACTAAATCGATGCGGCACTTGTTTCACTTGCCCCGGCGACGCACTCGCATTGGCTGGCTTGGTGCCGACTACATTTATACGTAGTGAAGCCTTTTGAATGCGCAGCATTTCTTAGCTGCACGATGTGGCGCTTCGGCGTCGGCGGTGGTGCTGTCCACACCCCAACTGCGTATGCTCGCTTCTCGTACCGACCCAGGAAGACACCCGCAAAACTGCCTCTTTCATCTCCTCCCTCGGTTCGCAAGGCCATCGCAGGTCGAATATTCTAGTAAAAAAAAAAACTGCTTGCGCTGCACAACCGTTCATTGGCCACCCCGTATATGTATGCACTGGATCGCGCGTTCAGAGTTCAGTCAAGGGCGTCTTTACTTGTCTTTCGCTTGAAGTTGAAGGTAACGCTTCTCCTACATTAAAAAAAGAATAATAAGGAGGAAATAGCAATTAAGCATTCCCAAACCATGCACAATTAGGCAACATTTACGCGATACCTCCACCACTCTGCGACGCGTTTAATCGAGTTCTCCCCGTAGGAAGATGCGGGCGGCAATATTTCCCCTTATCGCTTCGAAGTTGTAGCTGCTGATTCTCCAGGAAGCAGCCACGGAGGATCACACCGGCATGATTTTGTTACCGCTGGCAGTGTTCTTCGTAGCTCTTGGCGATTCCTTGGCACCCGTGGTGTCCAGGCTCGGATGCTTGCGCGGCCTCTAAACAACATACTCCAACCATTTTCAAAAAATTGGAAGACGGCTTTCCGGCAAGGTTGATGCTCAACCAACCATGAGGCGCACGCACGCACCACACACACACACACACACACGCACACACTCACTCACTCACTCACTCACTCACTCACTCACTCACTCACTCACTCACTCACTCACTCACTCACTAGGAGGGATCCCTAGGGACATGGCTACGAAGCAAAAACCTATAGCATCAGTTAAGGAGGCCACGTTGAACTCCTAAGACGGACCAGCTTGGCTGTTCCTCAAGTATTTTTTTTAGCGTTCTATCAAGGCGTACGTAAGGAAATATACAGTAGAGTGACTTGTTGGGCAAGTTGTTTGATTCTTACAGTAGCTTTTAGCGTGAAATTCATCGCGCTTGTCGGAAATACATTGCGCTTGTCCGTCTGTAGTGTTTATTTCGCGATAAAAGGTACCGTAAGTAAGGCAATACGTGCACCTGCGCAGCTGCAAACATTGATGATGATGGCAAATACAACTAAATACAATACGGTGAGCAAAACTAAATATACTGTGATGCACGTACATTTGAAATAAAACGTGGCTATAAAATGCTACCAAAAGCGTGCTGTGAACAGGTATCTTGAAGCAGTGGTTGCAGCATAACGTTTAAAGTGATATCGCAAAGCATGTTGTAAACAGATACTTTGAAAGGGTTGCAGCTTAGTCGAGGACAGTGTTACACTGTACTTGAGGTAAACGACTTTATTACATGGTACTGAAAAACAATTGGCCAAAATAAAAAATCTACATTAAACACTTTGAACAAGTTTTAGGACTAAATGTGTTGGTTTTAAAATTTCGTTAGCTTTTGAAACGCTAGATTGTCATATATAGTCACCATAACAAAATGCTGGTATAGCAAGCTCTTCAGTCTTTCTATTTTACGCCTGTCTTGTACTTGATATCTAAAATCGTAAAAGCATGTACTGGCGACAGGCAGGTCTTCATATTTGTGATTTTTTTGTCTCGCCCGAAAACGTTCAGCCCACTAGACTGATTGGTAGTGAGTGAGCTAACCTTATCAAAGGAGCCTTCAAGTTGGGTCTTTGAGGAGCCGCTCTAGTTCAAGAAGCGGTAAGTGTTCGTAATATTTTCAACACTTGCTTGCATTTGTCTTGCACTACACATGATATTCGCTTCAGCAGTTGCGGAGGAAAAGGCAAGCAGTCTTACTCGGCCGTACGTACATCGTTTACAGGCTTTGCGAACAGAACTGCTTGGGAGTGTATGTCGCGCTCAAGGCGAGCCCGTCGTTCGAGATAATTTGTCTTAGTGGACGTCTCGCGGATTGATGATGGGCTTTACTTGGCGGACCAGGAGGCTTGGACATTGAACTTTTGTCGTAATGGTGTTCTCGATTATAAACTCGTGTGCTCCGGTGGAAACTGTTTCTCTTGGTACGACTGCAAAAAAATGAACAATCGAAAGAAAGAAGGTAGCAACGACTTGGCAAAACAAATTGGATTTCACAAGACACAAAAAGTACTAGAAAGACCTTACTGATTTTTAGGAGGTCTAAAAATAATCATGAGGCAGAGGTAAAAGAGAAAGCATTGCGCCTGTCATTAAGTTTAAGTTCGTGTAGTCTTGCAAAAATTTTACATCCGCAGTTGGAGTATCTGTGTTTTAAAGAATTGCGAGAAAACTCGCCTTACTCTAAAGTTAGCTAATGCCACCATGTATCGTCTAATCGCGAAGATTGAAACTACGTGTTGACGCAGAGGAGCGGGTTTTGAGCAAGGCTAAGCTAGAGTGTTGGGAGCAACACGTCCATCCATCAATAGGGCTGTAACTTTGATAGTTATCGACTATGCGTTATTAAAACTACAATGATAATTGCTAATGCAATTTGCAACTTACACGCATACACGGGTATAATCATCGCCACTCTATAAGTGTTCCATCATCACGTGACCTCTGACTGACATTTACTGCATTTTTTACTATTCTCGAAATATTGAGAAGGATCGTCAGATCTCGCAAATCTCCCAAGTCTCCTGACTCAAGAGACTCGCGAGGCTTTCGCATTAAAGATAAGCTGAATGGCTTCGAATAGGGCCGTACCCAGAATTTTTTTGGGAGGGGGGAAACCTCCATTATTTTGGAGAGGGCACCTCTTTAAAATCGTAATTTCTCGCTCTTTATTCCATGGTGAAAAAAATGGGGGGGGGGGGGCGTGGGCCCGGTGTTCCACCCCCTGGCACGCCCCTGGCTACAGAATTCGGTGAAACCCTTCGTGGGTAACAAGGACCGACGTTATTGTCGGCGAAGTCGTAACTTTTGCATGGTTGTTGCAGCAGGAGACTTAAAATACGTGAAAGAAAATTCGCCTCGCTCCGACCTCGCGAGCTCGCCGAAAGTGTGGGCGTGGAAAGGAACTACGTCATCTTCGGTACTTCTGGCGGAGCCGCGCTACCCTCCCACGTAAGGTTCCCGCAGCTCACTGAACTCTGGGAACTTTGTACATGTATGTACGCGAGGCGCAATAAGTATAGATCGTGGAGGAAAAAGAAAAAAAAAGGAGGGAGCGTGACGTCACGTAGGCTGCCTTGGAAAGCCGCGCCGCTTTGAAGCCAGCGTTGTCCGCCCAACACGTCACATTTTGTGGCACGTCAGTAGCGAGACTTGCCGATACTTCGGGAGTACGGTACCCGGTAGCTTTTAATCTGAAACGGGCTGGTTCGGCACAGACCGGCCAGCTCACGCAGGTGGTTCACGGACGAAACAGCACCGAGAGTATACTAAAACATACCGCAAGCTCTGACGTTTTGATCACTTGTTGGACCGACTAGGTGGGCTTCACTCGTGTGACGCAATGCTCCCTTCTTTCGTTTTCTTCCTTCATGATACAGAGGTAACGAAAGTTGTGCAGCTGGATTATAATGTTTGCCATGACGAGAAACAGCCGAGCGCAATGTGAACAAGCGTCTCGTATCTTCAACCATGGCCTCCGTGACTAACTTCACCTGCGCGCCGTTGCCGGCGGCAACGCTTTAAGAATGCTGCTTTTGTGGATGACGTTCCAGCGAAAGATGCCGCTTTCGTCCCTCCGTTATGCTGCTCGAACCGGCAGTAATAGCGAGGTTAAAGTCACAGTGCCAGCACACAAGACGCCCCGAAAAGAAAGGAAGGACACAACTACGCTTTGTGGGGCGTCCAGAATGTTGGTGTTGTAACTTTAACCTCAGCATTTAGGTCGAGAAGCTTAAATACCACATGAAGCGCGAAAACTGGTTCGCGTCCATCGCCGGCGGGGCGAATACGAGCTATGAAAAAAAAAACCACCATGACGTGATGTCAACGCCATGTTCCTTTTTTAAGTACCACAAAGGCCCGAACGCATTACATATACGAATGACAGAACCATAAATAATGTAGCAGAAAGCAATTTATTAACAAACAGACGTAAGCAATAAATAAAAAGAGAAACAATACAGTACTTGTGTTGGAGCAATATGAATATGTCTCATGAAAAAAAAGTAGAAATAATAAATATAACAGCAGTGAAAACATCCCTGACATTTAAATATGCTTGGACAAGAAATAAATGCTGCACTACACAAAAATAAGAACCATTAAAACAGCATAGAGAGAATAACGTATTGCACTGAATGTGTAATGTATGAAGAAAACGGCATGAAAAAAAGGAACTTTGGCTTTAGAAAGAGATAGATGAAAGTTTAGAAAGAGATAGATGAAATGAAAACGCTGGAAGGTTAACCTGGTAAGCGTAACCGGTTTGTACAATTTTAAGCTTAAAAAACATTTCAGGGTACTTACGAAAGCATTAAGATGACAAATACTTGCAATATCAGCAACAAGCCCATTTCAGTAACGAATGGCAAGCGGTAGCGCGGAGTTAAAGAGAAGATTAGAGCGGGTGCAGATGGGCTCCACATTAAGTTGATGATGAAGTCCCAAGGATACACGGCAGGCTGTTTTGATATGAAAACCAGTGCGTGGTGACGCGTTATGAGAAATATTATAAAGAAATGAAAGCAGCGTAACCAGTATACGTTTTTATGGAGGAACAAGATTAAATGAAGATTTAATTTCTGTTATACTTGATGTTCGCGAGTAGTTTTTGGTGATCAATTGAGCAGCTCTGTTCTGTAGAGATTCCGAATTATAAACGCGTATTCCACGTCAGTGATGCGGATTCAATTGTAGAACATACTAGAGTGGTGTGAGCGAGCAGTTTCAATGCGGCATTCGATCAGTTTAAGTTTTTTGACCACTTTGATAAATTCTTTGTTAACCGTAGCGTCTATATGGATGTGTGATGTCGAATTAGAAGACAAATGGGCGTTTATGTACTTGGTAGAGCATGCCGATACTATAGATGCGTTGCTTAATGTCTGGCTGGATAATATAAAGTTTGTTCTAAGTCATGACGTCATCATGACTTGACAGATTGCCAAAGTGTGTGATGTCAAGGTGACGTCTGTATGACGTCACTGTGACGCCTCATAACGTGATGTCACCTACTGACGTATTCACATGCCCTACTGCCCTGGTCATAGGTGGGGTCGATCACTGAGGCTGTGCATCAGCCGACGTGCCTTCAATCTTGGAGGCAATACATAATCGTGTTAGGTACAAAAAATTTTTAGCTTTGTGTTCCTAACATGATTTGCTTTTTGCTGCGTTAGGCGTTCAAAGCTTTTAGCTTTGTGCACCTAACGCAGCAAAAAGTTTTCTTAAGAATGCATGAGAGGCCCCATGAGTTTTTGAACCAGTGCTAGCCATGAGCCAGCTAGCGCAGTTGAATACAGTTTCTACAAGCAGATCCATCTGCATCTGAGGCTCCAACACACTCACCACTATTGACGGAATAGAGTAGAATGTACTGGCGTTGGTACCGGCGTCGCGGGGTTTCTCATGGGCAAATCATTCCGAAGAGTGCAAAGACTAAAAGTCGGAGGTTCGAAACACAATCAAACCTGCCTGGCAGTCAGGTGTTCTACCACAAATACACGCCAGTGATTGTAACTGTTTCCAGAAAAAAACAATTCTACGCAAAAGTCATGTCCCTATAGATGTAGCATAGAGACACACTTTGTAATGGGTGGGCCGCTTTGAACCATGCTCCGCCCTGGTGGTCTAGGGGTTTTGGTACTCTACTGCTAAGCCAAAGGTCACGGTGTCAAATCCCGGCTTTGGTGGCTGCATTTTCGATGGAGGCGAAAATGCTGTAGGCCCATGAGCGTTAAAGAACCACAGGTGGTCGAAATTTCTGGAGCCCTCCACTAAGGCGTCTCTCATAATGATATTGTGAGTTTGTGACGTTAAGCCCGAGATATGATTATAATTTTTATTAGATTTAAACTACGCCCCCCTTGAACAATTCAGATCGCTTAACGCCTGGTGGGATTTTACAAATTTTTCACTCAGTGAGTGTGAGTGAGTGAGAATTTATTAGATGGCAGAGAGGTCGGCCTGAGCTAGTTCGCTTTAGCCTGCTGCTCTACACAGGGGATAAGGGAAGGGGGAAGGAAAGAGGGTTGAAAGATGATGATTGGGACAAGAAGAGGCAGCGCGTATGTACAGTAGCCGCTTAGCATAGTACCCTACAGTCTAGTATATAGTCCAGTGCTTTCGATAAAGCCTAAAATAGCCTTTGTAGCAGTTTTTGACACTGTTTGGTCGTTCATTGCTGACATTATGTGGCTTTCAGTCAATGGCATTCATCCGATGCTTGCCAACGTTGTAGTTAGCATTTTTCTTTGTGCCACGTATAATGCGCAGTCACAAAATATGTGAGCTAAAGTTTCGCGAACTTGGCAGCGCTCATAATTCTGGCTGTCCGTACGGCCGAATAGGTGGGTGTAGTGACGAGTGAAGGCGACGCCCAGGCGAATCCGGTGCAATATACTAGCATGCCTTCGGCTCATTTTAGCCGGAAGACGAAAAGTCATACCGGGGTCTGTTTCCCACAGACGCTTGCTCCAATGATCTGGTAGCGACCAGTAAGTAGCAGCGCATTTGCGAATGAGCGATCTCATCAATGTGTTGACGTCACTTCGCGAATACGGTACTTTGACGTACATAGGAGCGTTATATACTGCCACTCTTGCTTCGTTATCGGCTATTTCGTTGCCAACTAGGCCGCAGTGTCCCGGAATCCATCGGAGTGTAATCAAGTGACCACTCCTGTGTGTTAGTTCAAATGCTTGGACGATTTCTAACGCTAATGCGTAAAATCGGCTTTTTCTTTAGCAAGAATGGATGGCTTGAAGCGCTGATTTTGCATCGGACAGAATCGTCAATTAACGCGGTGCTTGGTCGTTCACAAATTTTATGGCTTCCTTTATAGCAACAAGTTCTGCAGCAGTCGAAGATGACCTGTGATTTAATTTGTACTGTCGGGAAATAGCGAGTTGAGGGATCACGAAGGCTGCAGCTGAGGCGGATGAAGTTACGGATCCATCGGTGTAGATGTGCACTGAGTCGCTATATCGGCCATCCAAATGTGCCAAGGTGAGTTGCTTGAGGGTAATATAAAAAAACATGCGACTTATACGAAATTCCAGGTGTGTGAAGGCACACCAGCGGTTTAGTCAATGTCAATGTCCATGAAGGCACTGCAAGAATTACGGCAGGTGCAAAGCCTGAAGGGATCATGTGTCTATGCGTATCGAGGCATCGCAAATAGGTACAGCCTGGTCGGTCCGCTTGTACCGAAGACAACGGGTGCTGTGCATGTCGGGTCAGCAGACGAAGGTGCACTCGAAGAAGCTCCCAGGACGTGTAAACCTGTATGGGGTAGGTTTGGGACTCCTCTATAGTGCCAGAGGTTGACGTGCACCGTGGCAGGCCTAGGCATGTTCCCAGTGCTCGTGCCTGAAGGCTCTCTAAAGTACGAAGGCACGTTGCACGCATGCCGGAAAGTACATGTGAGCTGTACCGTATATAACCCACAAACAATGCCTTGTACAACTGTAGAACACTTTTCTCTGAAGGGTCCCATTTCAGTCCTGCTATAACACGAGTAACATGCACAAAACTGATTAGTTTGAACCGCAGCGCAGTCACATGCTTCGACCAGGACAGGTTGCAATCAATGACGACTCCTAAATAGCGGTGGTGCTTGACCGCGGGAATCACTGCTTCGTCAGCGAATATTGGGTACCACCCCACTGATTTCTTTGCAAATGCCAATGCAGAACATTTTGCTATTGAAAGTTCTAGGCCCTGACGACGCAAGTACTTAGATGTTACTGATGTGCCTTGTTGTAGCGTTGCTCAAAGTTGTGGTCGCGTTGCTCCACATGCCCATATGCATATGTCGTCCACATACGCACTGATTCTGACAACGTCGGGAAGCGCAGCTTCAAGGCCGATGAGTGCTATGTTAAAAAGCATGGGACTCAAGACGGCGCCTTGCGGAACTCCACGGCTTACGAGGTGCCTGGTCGTGTCGCCGTCAGATGTCGACATAAAAATTGTACGTCCTCTGAGATAGCTCACTATCCATACATGCAGTCGGCCACCTACGCCGATGTCTTCAAGTGCATCAAGAATGACCTCATGATGGACGCTATCGTACGCGCCCTTTATATTCAAGAAAATGACCCCTACAAATCTCCGACGTTGTCTTTCCTTTTCAACAGAAGAAACTAGGTCTACAACGCCGTCTACAGATGATCGACCCCATACGGAAGCCATTTAAAAAATCTGGTAAGCCGACATTATTCTCCAGCAGCCATCCCAATCTTGCCAGCACCATGCGTTCCATCACCTTACCGATGCAACTGGCTAGGGCAATGGGTCTATAGGAAGACAACTCCGGTGAACACTTGCCTGGTTTCAGTAAGGCCACTATGCGGCTGCATTTCCAACTCTCTGGGACTGTCACTGTTTCCCACGTAGAGTTGTAGAACGACAAGAGAGCCTGCCTTGCTTCCTGGCTGAGGTGATATAGAGCCGAATAAGTAACTCCATCAGGCCCTGGTGCGGACGAGCGTCGGGACACAGAAATCACAGCGTCGAGTTCGTGCATTGTGAATTGTAAGTCGAGGCGATCGTCACTGGATGGCGGTGAGGCGAAACACGAAGGTAATGTCGGTGAGGAGGACATACCTACGAGTGAGTGGCAGTAATCTTCTGCAACCTCTACTTCAGGTCAACCCTGCTTTAGAGCCGAAACTCGGGAAGGGAACAACTGTTGCGTGGGCACCTGAAGGCTCCGGACAGTTTGCCATATTCGAGATAGGGGTTTTATGGGATCAAGAGAGCCAAAAAAAATTGGCAGCATATCCACGGAGTGAATGATGGAGAGGGGGGCGAAGCATTCGTCCGTCCATTCGTTCTTGCTTCCGTCCGTCCATGCGTCCATCTGCCCGTCCGTGCGTGCGTCTGTTCGTGCGTCCGTCCCTGCGTTCGTCGATGCATCCGCCCCTGCGTCTGTTCATGCGTCCAGCCGTGCATCTGTCTGTGTGTCCGTTCGTCCATCTATTCAATACTCCAAGTACCACCATCTCGCATCTTTTCATCATATATTCCCCATATAGAAGAACCGCCATCCAGCAGACTTTCCAAGGACTAAACGAGAGGTGGCACATGCACACTTTCTTACGGCTTGCGCTTCGGGTCTACTTCCCACCTTTAATCACCTCGAGTTCATGGTGTATACTAGTTCACTGTATTCATGGCACTGCGGCCCAACGCTCGCTAAACCTTTCTAAAACCAAGGAGGTTACGCCCAGCGAGTATAACGTAGCAACCTTTTCCTGTCAGATAGTGCTCAATGTACATGCCAATGACTGCTAATACGAAATGAGAGATAGGAGAATTCGGCTTTTACTTTCTTACGGCTTGCGCTTCGTATCTACTTCCCACCTTTAACCACATCGAGTTCATTCATGGTATATACTAGTTCATTGTATTCATGGCACTGCGGCTCAACGCTCGCTAAACCTTTCTAAAACTAAGAAGGTTACTCACAGCGAGTATAACGTAGCAACCGTTTCTTGTGAGATAGTGCTCAATGTACATGCCAATGGCTGCTAATGGGGATCGCAGCGTGCGCGTTAACTAAAAGCCGAATGCTCCTGTCTCTCATTCCCCATCAGCAGCCATTGGCATGTACATTGAGCACCATTTTTTATTGTTGCACAACGCACAGAAGAAATATCTTACCGGCACCACCTTGGTGGTCAAAATGTTATACTTGTTACACACTACAACGGCTACGAGGAACGAACGGGTGCCGTTATAAAAAGCTTCGCCTCTAAAATACCCTCCGCCGTTCACGCAATATTACATGCATGCATTAAGGAGACTTCTTCGAGTACATGACATTTTTAAAACGTTTTTGAAGGCTGATTGAGCTACCGGCGTAGCTCTGTGGTATAACACCTGCTTGTCCAGGACAAGGCCTGCGTTCGACCCTCACTCGCACCAAAAATATCCTTTTAATTTTTCATTCTTATCTCTCGAATTTCTGCTCACAGAAAACGTCAATCTTTCGCTCACAACCATCGAAGCTGACACCAGAATTTCTGCGAAACGAGCTCTTTAACCATATCGCTTGAATCTGCTACTTCGGACCATTCTTTAGTGTGACCCGAGTTTTAAGAGTTTTATCTCTGGCCAATGCAACTTTCTTGTAGATTAATCTTGAATTTGAGCATATAAAACGTACCCACGATCACGGTCTGGTGCTCTCTACGATCAATTTTTTCCTATACGATAGAGCGTGATCACTTGTGTGCTTCGGCCAGTGCAGTATTGCTTTAGTTACCGTGGCCGTGCTAAAGTTCCCTATTGAAGCAAGTGGAGCTTACGGTTATGAAGGGCAAGCAAGAAGAATGAGCTGAAGCTACTTTGTATTTCGCTTCGCTTTTCTTCCTCGCCGTGTCCTGACAAGCAAGGCAATCACAAGCTCCAAATCGAGCCATGGCGAAAAGCAGTTCAAACTAAAAACAATAACACAAATCTCCCTCTTCTGTTCCTGACATCTTTAGAAAATTTCGCCATTCGGCCGAGAGAAAAGCACACGAACTAATTAACGATCATCTCGATTTTCTAATTAGGCTAGTGCTTTGTTTTCTTTAACGGATGGCGAGGTGGGAACGGAAGCTAGAACTGACGCGAAAAAGGAATTGCGAAGCTCTGCTACGGGGTAGTCAAAATGAATTAAAGGCGCTGAGTTTTAGTCTTTTTTTTTCCAGTCGCGCTCTCAAAGAGTTCAGCGTGCCTTTTGTGCTTGCATCTTTGTTTCGAGATCTACACATACGAGCCACGTGGTGTACACCTGCGCACATTTTTGTTTTTTTTCACGTGACAACGCTAAAGAGCTCGTTTTGCAGAAGAGTCGGTGTCGGCGTCAGTGTCCGCGGCGGGTCGTTGGGTGTGAGCGAAAGGTCGTCGTTGTCCGTGAGCGAAAATACGAGATATATGTAAATAAAAAACAATAAAAATCTTCGGTTTGAAGTGAGAATCGAAACCAGTCTGCCTGGGTGGCACACAGGTGCTCCAACATGGAGCCACACCCTTGCCTGGAACTGCGTTGTAAAAAAAAACAAAAAAAATTCTGTTGCGTGACGAGTATCCTTTACGCACGTAATATTGTGTAGAAAAATCGTCGAATTGCACCAGGCGTTGAAACATGTGAATTTCATTATGAGTAGGTGGCTTGAAGCTGCCCACAAAGTCTTCAGCTGCGCAGGTGCGCGTGACGCCTTACTAAGACGTAGAAGGGTACTTCGCCAGCTCGCAAAAGGAAGAATCATAGCGTAGCGGATACTTCGCAACTCTATATATAGAAGGCATTCCAGGTTGGTTTGAAATAGCCAATGTCGGGAGCGCTAATGTCCCCTTTCTTGTGGCCCGGCTGTAGGCGATGCGCGTTGAGCCTGGCTACGCCATCACGTCCAAATCCTGAAGTCGAAGCTCAAGCATTCACCAAGTTTTATGTCATTTATTCTCTTCTGGTGACATTTGATCTTGAAGAAAACTGCATTCATGAAAAGAGTCATTCGTAAAGGATTTGATTAACTAACCGTAGGCAATGAGAGCACAAAAAGAGCAATAAATTTGCTTAAACGGCAGATAGCGAAAAAAAAATTATTGATTAGGAAGAACTGCGTTCCGTTGAGAGAATCAAAAGCACATGCTCTGTGTCACTGGCATGTCTAATCAGATTGCTGCACGTCTCAATTATAACTACAGCATCCAGTTCACAATACCTTCCTGGGCAGAACAAAGTTGTGCTGCACGGTTCTAGGCCGCCTCATTTTCATGCCATGCAACTGTCGTTAAATGTAAGCGTTCCACAGTGGTCAGTATGGTTTCAGGGTTAGCCTATATTAACGCAGATACTAGCACTAATGCTGCTTTGCGAGCGCGCAAAGATACAAACATTTCGGCTTAGCAGCGCCACATTATCTACTAGTCTATTCGTGACACAGTTCACAGCTGAAGGAAAGCAGCAAGTTCCCTCACTTAAGTGTGATTACGCATGATGGATTGAATTTTATTACATCTCGTTTAATTGAAGTTTAAGCAGCGACTTTTGATATTTCATGAAGTACCATCCAAATTACTGTGTGTATGGTATTTGTACGTTTCCGGTAATAACAGCGTCATAAGTTTCAAAGCCGTTGTGCGTCAAGTATTTCCTGCAACTTCGAGGTTCGTATGACGTTGTGAAAGAGACGGGCCACCGCTTCGTACACACTGCCGCAGCCTTACGTGCATCGCCTCGTTTACCCGTCAGCGCTGCGCCTTCAATCGAAGCTACGAAACTTTTCTGAAAGCCGGGGCGGGGAAATGGCCCACACATTTTGCCAGGCCCATTCGAATCTTCCTCTCTGTCCATCCCGAGCAACGTGCTGGTCATGAAGCGTTGAATGACGATGCGCACCGATGGTCCCATCCGGCCTTGAATGCAGCGCCGAGTGCCACCTTTTTTTCCACCTGGGAACCACATATGCATATTACACTCGGTGTTTCTGCGCGCATCTGATTACACCAGGGCGGATATCTTGTATTTCACGAAGTGCTCGAGCATGCGTCGTTGCTACGTTCAATGTACTCTGAATGATTGATTGCAAGTGATAGTGCAGAGAAAGATACGTTGATCGCATAATAAAGATAGAATAATTTCACATATAGAATTATGGACGAAT
This sequence comes from Rhipicephalus microplus, assembly GCF_043290135.1. Lineage (NCBI taxonomy): Eukaryota > Metazoa > Arthropoda > Arachnida > Ixodida > Ixodidae > Rhipicephalus > Rhipicephalus microplus. Next base: position 244,312,657 of record NC_134700.1, on the reverse strand, counting down.
TTGTGCATTTAACTGCCTGAAATGCTTCCCTCTAGCAGCGAAGCTTGGGTCATCGAACTGCTGCGATCGCTTTGTGCTACATGTGCACCAACATGCCTGTAAAGCTTGTTTTGTCTGTAAGGCATAAATGCTTCTAAAGAAAGTAACCTTGAAGGCATCATTAGGTATTAATGTCGTGAGGGGTAAAACTGTTGTATTTTGCGAGCTCTAGCATATGGGGTGAAAACCCGATTATATATATATATATATATATATATATATATATATATATATATATATATATATATATATATATATATATATATATATATATATATTGTAAGAATACTGCTAGACGCACGCCGGGGTAGAGCAACCGTTTATTGGGCCTAACAGCACCGAGACAGCAACCAGCGGTTTCAGCAGCAGCTGCAGCAGCACGAGCCTCCGCCACAACAAACGTCTTCTTCATCGTTTTTAGAGCATGTATTTGTCACTACATTGACTCCCCGGTGCGAAAGGAGCCATCCTGGCGACCTATCGCACAGACAGGACTGGTGGGTCGTAGTGAGGTTTTAGACGCTCGACCTGCACAGTCTCGCGCCCGCGGCGCCGTTGATCTGTAGGTGGCTGAATAGGTTCAACTATGTAGTTGACTGGTGAAGTCTGGCGCAGGATCCGGTACGGACCGTCATACATGGGTATGAACTTTGAGCAAAGGCCTGGGGCAGACGATGGCACGCGGAGCCACACGAATGCTCCAGGCGCGTATGACGAAGGGGATGAGCGTCGGTCATGCGAGTGCTTCTGGCGCGCCCGATCGTTCGTTGTTAGCGAACGTGCTAGCTGCCGGCATTCTTCGGCTTATATGGTAGCTTCGGCCAAAGTTGTCGATTCTTAAGGGTCTGGGCGGTACAGAAGGATAGTGTCTAAAAACGATGAAGGTTCCCGACCATAAAGAAGGAAGAATGGGGAGAATCCAGTTGTCGATTGAATTGCGCTATTGTAAGCGTAAGTAACGAATGGCAGTATGCGGTACCAGTTCGTATGGTCATCAGAAACATACATGGAGAGCATGTCACTCAGCGTGCGATTAAATCGCTCGGTCATCCCGTTTGTTTGGGGGTGGTATGCGGTCGTTGTTCGGTGCACGATGTTGCATTCGCGCAGGAGGGCTTCTACAGCTTCCGACAAGAAAGAACGTCCACGGTCACTGAGAAGCTCGCAGGGTGCACCATGCCGAAGGACGAGGTTGTGCAGAATGAACAGGCCGGCTTCACGCGCAGTGGCCTCGGGAAGCGCCGAAGTTTCGGCGTAGCGCGTAAGGTGGTCCACGGCTACGATGACCTAGCGGTTTTCATTTGGTGTGTATGGTAGGGGACCATACAAGTCGATTCCGATGCGGCTGAAAGGCCGAGAAGGACAAGGCAGTGGCTGGAGTGGCCCTGTAGATGTGCGAGGGGAGCCTTTCCGGCGTTGGCACAAGGAACATGAACGGACGTACTGCCTAACAAAGCAGTACATTACGCGCCAGTAATATCGAATTCGTAGGCGAGCATACGTCTTCACTACACCTGCGTGGGCGCATTGCGGATCCGCGTGGAAGGAGGCACAGACGTCAGAACGTAGTTGGCGAGGTATTACCAGCAACCATTTGCGGCCATCAGATAGGTAGTTTCGCCGGTACAGAAGACCGTCACGGATGGTAAAATGGCGATCAGTTCGTCGAAGTAAACGGTTGTCGGTACGTGGAGACGTCTGAGACAGGTACTCTAAGAGAGACGCTATCCAGGGATCCTGGCGTTGCTCAGCGGACATGTCGGCCTGTTCAAGTGAAGAACATTCGCAGCTGGAAACAGACGCTGCAACATAATTGTGGGGAAGTGGCGAGCGAGAAAGAGCGTCGGCGTCCGAATGCTTGTGGCCTGACCAATAAATTACACGAATATCTTAATCTTGGAGACGTAGTGCCCAGCGAGCTAGGCGACCAGATGGGTCTTTTAATGACGACAACCAACACAATGCGTGGTGATCAGTCACGACGTCAAATGGGCGGCCATATACGTAAGGTCGGAATTTTGTGATTGCCCAAACAATGGCAAGGCATTCTTTCTCGGTAACTGAATAGTTCTTTTTCGCTTTAGTGAAGGTGCGACTAGCGTAGGACACAACATACTCATCGAAACCAGATTTACGCTGAGCAAGAATAGCGCCGAGGCCAACTCCACTAGCGTCCGTATGGATTTCGGTTGGAGCGTCTGGATCAAAGTGGCGTAGGATAGGTGGTGATGTCATAAGATGGCGTAAAGACGCGAATGCTTCGTCGCATGCTGGGGACCACGCCGAGAGGTCTTGGTTGTCGGCAAGTAGCTGTGTCAGGGGTGCGATTATGGTGGCGAAATCGCGCACAAAACGGCGAAAATATGAGCAGAGCCCGATGAAGCTGCGGAGTTCTTTTAGTGTAGCCGGCCTGGGAAAGTCGGCGACAGCGCGAAGCTTGGCTGGATCAGGACGGACACCATGCTTGCTAGCGCCCCGCCGCGGTGGTCTAGTGGCTAAGGTACTCGGCTGCTGACCCGCAGGGCGCGGGTTCGAATCCCGGCTGCGGCGGCTGCATTTCCGATGGAGGCGAAAATGTTGTAGGCCCGTGTGCTCAGATTTGGGTGCACGTTAAAGAACCCCAGGTGGTCTAAATTTCCGGAGCCCTCCACTACGGCGTCTCTCATAATCATATAGTGGTTTTGGGACGTTAAACCCCACATATCAACCATGCTTGCTAACAACATGCCCTAAGATGGTAAGCTGGCGGGCAGCGAAGTGGCATTTCTTCAAATTCAGCTGCAGTCCAGCGTTCGAAAGACAAGTCAGGACACTTTCTAGACGGCTGAGGTGGGAATTGAAGTCCTTCGAAAAAACGACGACGCCATCCAAATAGCACAGGCATGTGTTCCATTTAAAGCCTCTAAGGATGTTGTCCATAAGACGCTCGAAGGTGGCAGGCGCATTACAGAGGCCGAATGGCATGACGTTAAACTCGTACAATCCGTCAGGCGTTACAAACGCAGTCATGAAGCGATCGGCTTCATTCATAGGGACCAGCCAGTAGCCGGATCGAAGATCTAAAGAAGAAAAGAACTCTGCTCCTTGCAGGCAATCGAGGGCGTCATCAATTCTGGGCAGCGGATAAACATCTTTTCTGGTGATCTTGTTAAGACGCCTGTAATCAACGCAAAATCAGATGCCGCCGTCCTTTTTTTTTCACCAGTACAACCGGAGAGGCCCAAGGGCTGTTTGAAGGTTTCATCACACCACGTCGAAGCATATCGTTCACCCGATCATCAATGGCACGGCGTTCAGCGTGAGAAACTCGATATGGGCGCTGGCGCAAAGGTGAATGGCTACCGGTGTCGATTTTGTGAACGATGGCAGACGTGCGACCCAAAGAAGGTTGGCTATGGTCAAATGACATCTTGAAGCGATCGAGTAAAGCCAGGAGTTGGGTGTGCTGAGCAACGGGACGTTTAGGGTCAATGGATGGGGAAAAACCTCCGGAGATGAAGTGGGGGTGGTATCAGAGGTAATGGTGTTTAAGTGAGATGATGACAAGTCATCAGGTAGGTGACTGGATGAAACAGAATCGATTTCCTCAAGGTGACCGAGGAGTTTGCCACGGAATAATATGGCCGGGGAAGGAAGCGAGTTCGTTATATAAATGGAGCCACGTGAGTTTTCTACGGTGACAACTGCGAACGGGAGAAGGAAGCTTTTGCGAGAGCCGAAGGTGTTGGAGGGGATAAAGAGGGCGGTGACAGAGGGTGCGTCGTCGCAGAAGAGTGGCACATGAACACAGGATAGAGGAGGGATGTGAGCGTCCGCGGCTACGGTGACTCGGGAAGATAGCGGCTTGAAAGAAGGTCCTTCAGACGTCGGCGCTTCACACAGGGGCAGTTCACACATCGTCGACAACTCTAGTTCGGCACGCGCACAGTGAACGACGGCATGGTGAGCGAAGAGGAAGTCCCAGCCTGAGATGATATCGTGTGAACATGGGGAAAACACAACGAATTCGACTACATACAAAATATTTTGGATGACCAGTCGAGCTGTGCACGCCGCAGAAGGTTGGATGTGATGCGCAGTGGCCGTGCGGAGAGAGACATCGGTAAGCGGCAGCGTAAGCTTCTTCAACTTGCGGCACAGTTCACCACTTAACACAGACATGGCAGCACCAGTATCAACGAGCGCTTTCGCAGGTACGCCATCAATATGCACTGTTATTTCATTAGCAGGTAAAAACGGAGGCCTTGCAGGTTTCGATATATGCGCAGCTCTTGCCTCGGGAACTGCGATGGTCAGTTTTCCGTTTGGGCGGGTGGTGATCGAGGAAGCATCGGAGAAATAGAGCGGCGCCGTGGTGAGGGTGACCGGTTCCTGTCGAAGCCGCGGCGACGTGGCGGCGACTGATACGACGTGGCGTGGAACGAAGACAGCTGTGGTGGCTTTAATTGCTGCAAGTGTACCAGGATTCTCATTTATTCCTCTATCGTGGGTGTTAAATCGGTGGATAAGGTATGACTCTCGTTGTTCACGTTCTCGATTTGATTTAAATCCCGTCTCTAAGAGCGTTACTGATAGTTTGTCGAATGCATGGTCGGGAAGATTGAGATGTTTTGATAGAGGTAGACTTGGGGCTGATTTAGCATGGGCTCTGTGATTATTGAAGCGAATCCTAAATGGTGTTTCTGTTTGTCTGATGTACTGCATACCACACACGTTGCATTCGAGTAGGTACACCACATTAGAGGAATCGCATGTTAGGTTTCCTCGTATGTTAATCAAAAACTTGGATTGCGTGCTGGTTGCTTTGTCTGTTTCTCGCATCGCCTTACATACAAGACATCGTGGCTTTAAGCAAGGGCGGCATGAATTATTGGGGGGTGATGTGTTAATTTGGGAGTGGACAAGGGTGTCTTTGAGGTTACGTGGTCGTCGGTAAACGACGCCTGGAGCGGATGGGAATGCGCGTTTCAGACGTTCACTTTGTTCCAGAATGTTGTAATGTCGTTTAAGGATTTTGTTTACATTGGGGAAGTTTGTGCTGTAAGTCAAGCAGAGGTTTGTTCGTTGTGGGTCTTCTCGTGGTGGTCGCTTCATAAGTAAGTCTTCACGCTTTAGTTTTCTCGCTTTTTGAACAGCGTCATTAATTACATGTGGGGGGTATTTTTGTTTCTCGAGCATGAGTTTTAGCCTCTGTGAGCTCGTGTCAAAGTCAGCGTCTCTAGAGCAGATTCGCTTAAACCGGTGAGCCTGGCTGTATGGAATACTGTTTTTACAGTGGCGTGGGTGATCGCTTTGGTAATGGAGGTATTGTTGTCGATCCGTTGGTTTGCGATATAGGGTTGTAGAGAGCTTCTCTTCTTCTATCGTTATGGTAACATCAAGAAAATTTACGGTAACTTGCGAGTATGTGTGTGTGAAGTGTATGTTCGGATGTACAGCATTGTAAGTGTCGATAAAGCTGAGAAGTTCGTCCTCGCTGTGGGTCCAAATAAGAAAGATGTCGTCTATGTATCTTCTGTATAACATTGGTTTCAAGGAACTTTGTGCAAGCAATTCATATTCTAGCTTTCCCATAAATATGTTGGCCTAATTAGGTGCCATTTTGGTGCCCATAGCGGTCTCGCTGATTTGTCGAAAATGCTCTTGGTTAAACTCGAATGAATTTAATTCGAGGACCATCCTCGTCAAAGTTGCAATGGCAGAGAAATCTGGGGTGTTAGATTGTCTATGGTTTGTGTACATGTTTTGTAATGCAGCTATGCCGTCATCGTGAGGAATATTTGTATATAATGAAGAGACATCAAGAGTAACCAAGTACGAGTTTTTCGGCACACACAGACCTGCAATGTCTCGAAGAAAATGTGTGGTGTCTTTTATGTACGACGCGAGGGTGCATGGAATGTGGCTTATTAGTTTGTCCACGTACCCTGATATGGGTTCAGTTATTGTACCGATGCGTGATATGATTGGTCGACCTGGGTTACCGAGTTTATGAATTTTTGGGAGGACGTAGAAGCGACCTGAACGAGGGTATGCTGCTCGCATCAGTTTGTGGTCAGTGTTGGTTATCTTTTCTGCATCCAACAGTTTATTTAGTTCTGTTGATACGATACGTTTGTATTCGTCTGTCGGATCACTTGGGAGGCGTTCGTAAAATCTTGAGTCGTCTAGTTGGCGGTATGCTTCTTGTAAGTAGTTGGTTGTATTAAGGACTACAATTGCTCCTCCTTTGTCAGCGGGTTTTATTGTTGTCTGTCCTAGATGCCAAATTTTTCATACTTATTTTTTCAGATTTGGTCAAGTTTTCTCGGTTTCCTTTCTATCTGTGGTATTCGTGTACTATATCTTTCTGTACTGCGGTGATATAAAGGTCCAAGCACTTGTCTCGATTACTGTTCGGTGTCCAATCATTTGATTTACGACGGTGAATTGTTTCGTGGTTAGAAGGCCTGTCCAAGAAATATTCGCGCAACCTTAAGCTTCGAGCGAAGTTGTCGAGGTCTCGGAGCAAGTGGAATTCATCGAAAAATTTTGTGGTCGGGCAGAAGCTTAGTCCCTTAGATAGCAGTTTTTCTTCGTCAGGTGACAAGCTCGTGTCCGATAAGTTTACAACCACAGTGTCACAGGGTGTGTTCCTAGATGGGTGCTCGTTTGTACCATTAGTGATTTCCTGGGTGGTGGTGTTGTAATGATAAGGAACTATATCAGGGAACGCGGGTTTGGGCACATGGTCTCTTTTGAGTTTATGAATTTTTGTGGTCATGATGGCTTGGTATTTATTCTGCTCAAATTCTGTTAATCGCGTGATTTCTTCGTTCGATAAAGTGTTGTGGCGGAGAATGGTGTTGGTCATAGCGACCAGTTTCTTTACCTGCTTATCACTGTGATTAAGAGCGATTTCTGTTAATTTAAGAGATGCCTCAAGGAGGACGTTTTTCCATGTTATTTGGTCGTGTTCATCTAGATTAGTAGCGGCTGGTGTGAAGGAGAGTGTCATACCCTTGGGGGCTATTCTAGCACGAAGGTACACTTGCAATGTTGATTTATGCATTTCATGTCTAATTCGTTTGTCAGCAAGTTTTCGTACTTTAAGGAAAGTGGCGCTGCAACTGGGAAGCGATGAGCTGGACTTACATTTCAGAAGTCAATCTTCTTTTGGGCGCGGGGATGGCACTGATGAGGTGCGCAGGTTGTAGTTATGTCCGGCAGGCCTTCGTCGTTGTGGGGAGGATTTCGGCGTTGGGCTCCCGGCGAACGTGTTCGTTGGTAGTTCCGGGGTCCGCAATAGGGGGACGCGGTTTCGTAGTTCGGCAGGCTTTCCTTTGAGGAGTGGTGTAGTGGTGCTGTCGTGTAGTGCTTTTGGTCTCGACATCCGCAATGGAGGGACGCGTGTTGGCTGTTCTGCAGACTTCCCCCCTAGTAGTGGTGCGCTGTTGATGATGGTGAGGGGGTGCTTGTGGCTCGCGGGAGTCACAGTTTCGCTGATCGTCGGGAACTCATCTGTGATGTTGGGTGGGTGTGGGGCTCCTGGTGTATGTTGATATGCAGAAGTCCTCTCGTGGGTGTCTTGTTGTGTTGAACGTATATTCACGGGAGCTGCTGGTTGAGTCGACCACCCCGTTGTAGCTTCGAAATCTCCACGACCGAGTGCTTTCTTGAGGGTTTCGGCAATCAAAGCGACACCCATAAAACTCGGATGAAGCCCATCCGCAGCAAGAAAGCGTCTTGGTGGCAACTGCTCGAATTGGTAGTCAATGTATGACACCTTGCTCGGTCTTCGGCAGTAGGCCTTGACTGTCTCGTTGAATTGACGAGCGTATATATATATATATATATATATATATATATATATATATATATATATATATATATATATATATATATATATATATATATATATATATATATATATATATATATAGTCTGTGTGAAAGAACTAAGAACTGTACATTTAAGGGCTAAATTTTGGTTAGCCGCAATACTAACATTAACGAGATCTATGAGACAATCTCCTATACTTTCTTTTGAATGATTATCAGTTAGTTCTCATTAATATTGTGTCCAACAAAGAAAACGAGCTCTTAAATGTATACTTCCTTCTTTCATTCATAGCGAGGGTGTTTCATTCTGGCAGACTTCTTGCCTTCAGGAAGTATACGAGGTATTATTGGTCTGCTGCCAGATCGTAATAAGATCTCGTGGTACGTGTTGCCAAAAAGGCAGGAAATGTGTTCCACACTCACCCTCATGGCTACTGACCACGGTGATTGAGACTTCCACGTAGAATCACTGCATATGCTCCCAACAAGAGCAGAGTAGTGCATAGGTTCGCCATCTTGCTTGGTTAGCAACCATAGCTACACCGCTAAGCCGCGCTCGGTTTTTTCTGGCAATTTGCCTAAAGGGATTCTGAAGTCAAATAAAAAATTATGTGAGGGTCAAAGTTCAATGTATGACAACGTCTAAAATGACAATATTATCAACAGCAGTGCCCTTATTACCAAGAAATTAAGGTAAATGTACAAGAACACATGCACCGCACAGCACAGCAAATCAACATTTTGTTCCTCCTTTGTTGCATAAAGCATGTAACAAAGCACGCTTTATAGAAGGTCAAAGGCGATGTGATTCAGCAGTGAATCAAAGTAGTTTCGGCCTACACGCACGGAAGAAAGCGTGTTTGGGAATTGTTTTTGCTCACTCACTCACTCACTCAGTCACTCACTCACACAAAGTCAAGCGTTTGATTCAATCAACATTTTGCTTCTCCTTTGTGGAATTAAGTTTGCAACAGCACGCTTTACAGGAGCAAAAAGCCTATGTGGTTCAGCAGTGAATCAAAGTATTCCGATTATACGCATGGAAGAAAGTGTACTTGGGAATTGTTTCACTCACTCACTCACTCACGCTCACACGCACGCACACCTAGCCAAGCATTTCATTCAATCAACACTTTGCTTCTCCTTTGTTGCATAAAGCCTGCAACAAAGCACGCTTCGCTTTACAAGAGGACAAGTGCGATGTGGTTCAGCAGTGAATTAAAGTAGTTTCGGCCTACACGCACGGAAGAAATCGTTTTTGGAAATTCTTTTCACTCACTCACTCACACACTCACTCACTCGCTCACTCACACTAGGTCAAGCGTTTCATTCAATGAACATTTTGCTTCTCCTTTGTGGCACAAAGTTTGCACAGCACACTTTACAGGAGCACAAAGCCGATGTCGTTCAGCAGTCTATCAAAGTAGTTTCGGCTTACGAGCATGGAAGAAAGGGTACTGGGGAATTGTTTTCACTCACTCTCACTCACTCACTCATTCACTCACTCACTGACACCAAGTCAAGCGTTCTATTGATTCAACATTTTGCTTCTGCTTTGTTGGAATAATCCTGCAATGAAGCCCGATTTACGAAAGCACAAAGCCGATGTGATTCAGCAGTGAATCAAAGTAGTTTCGGCTTACACGCATGGAAGAAAGCGTATTCGAATTTTTTTCTCACTCACTCACTCACTCACTCACTCACTCACTCACTCACTCACTCACAAACGCGTGCACACTTGGTCAAGCGTTCTATTGAATCGACGTTTTGTTTCTCCTTTGTTGCATTGAGCCTGCAACAAAGCACGCTTTACAGGAGCACAAAGTCGATGTGATTCAGCAGTGAATCAAGGTAGTTTCGGAAGAAAGCGTACTAGGGAATTGTTTTCACTCACTCACTCACTCACTCACCCACTCACTCACTCACTCACTTATGAACGAACGCACGCACACTTGGCCAAGCATTCTATTGAATCAACGTTTTGCTTCTCCTTTGTTGCATTAAGTCTGCAACAAAGCACGCTTTACAGGAGCACAAAGCCGATGTGATTCAGCAGTGAATTAAAGTATTTTCGGCTTACACGCACGAAAGAAAGCGTATTTGGGAATTTCTTTCACCCACCCACTCACTCAACCACTCACTCAATCACTCACTCGCACCGGCACACATGCACGCACACCATACCAAAGGTTCCCTTCAATCAACACTTTGCTTCTCCTTTGTTGCATAAAGCCTGCAACAAAGCACGCTCTACAGGAGCACAAAGCCGATGTGATTCATCAGTGAATCAAAGTAGTTTCGGCTTACACACACAGAAGAAACCGTATTTGGGAATTTTTTTGCTCGCGCACTCACTCACTCACTCACTCACTCACTTCATTACTCACGCTCGCACGCACGCACGCACGCACACCATACCAAAGGTTCCCTTCAATCAACACTTTGCTTCTCCTTTGTTGCATAAAGCCTGCAACAAAGCACGCTTTACAGGAGCACAAAGCCGATGTGATCCAGCAGTGAATCAAAGTAGTTTCGGAAGAAAGCGTACTAAGGAATTGTTTTCACTCACTCACTCACTCACTCACTCACTCACTCACTCACTCACTCACTCACTCACTCACTCACTCACTCACTCATGAACGAACGAACGCACGCACACTTGGCCAAGTATTCTATTGAATCAACGTGTTGCTTCTCCTATGTTGCATTAAGCCTGCAACAAAGCACGCTTTTCAGGAGCACAAAGCCGATGTTATTCAGCAGTGAATTAAAGTAGAGCAGTAAAGTGAAGCAGTAAAATTACACACACGGAAGAAACTGTATTTCGGAATTTTATCGCTCGCGCACTCACTCACTTACTCACTCACTTCATTACTCATGCTCGCACGCACGCACGCACACCAGGCCAAGCGTTCCATTCAATCAACGTTTTGCTTCTCCTTGCACAAAGCCTGCAACAAAGCACGCTTTACAGGAGCACAAAGCCGATGTGGTTCAGCAGTGAATCAAAGTAGTTTCGGCCTACACGCATGGAAGAAAGCGTACTTGGGACTCGTTTTAACTCGCTCACTCATTCAATCACTCGCTAATTCACTCACTCACTCACTAACTCATTCGATCACTCACTCAGTCACGCACGCACAACAGGCCAAATATTCCAATCAATCATTTTGCTTCTCCTTTGTTGCATAAAATTTGCAACCAAGCACGCTTTACAAAAGCACAAAGCCGATGTGATTCAGTGAATGAAAGTAGTTATGGCGTACGCGCACTGAAAAATATTATTTGAGAATTGTTTTCTGCTACAAGACCTCCACCAAGTCCTCCCTCACACGCACAATTGCCTATTTTAGGCTCAACTCTTAGGCAGCCCCAGTTATTGGTATAGTTTTGCTTTTCACTATGGAGGTTGCTCTCTTTTACGAAAGAGGTCACACGCGTGCACACACACACACACACACACACACCCACACACACCCACACACACGCACACACGCACACACACACACACACACACACACACACACACAGAGAGAGAGAGAGAGAGAGAGAGAGAGAGACACGCACGTTATATTACGTTAAATATTTATGTTGGGTCTAAAACCTAACAATTAAGACATATCAGCATGGCTGTTTGTTCACTCATGCTTAGGCGGCCCCTCAAACGTGGAAATGATGCTAGTGGTACATTGGATTTCACCATCCTCTGCAATTAGTGGTGCAACCCCCCGTGTTGGTTCGTACAGCTCCTTGCGGCGATGCGCACCGTTGCCTATAGCCATAGGCATGGTTTAGCGTCGCACTGTAGAAATTTCTAAGAATGTATCAGTTATGGCGTGGTACTTTGCTTCTGTAAGCAGAATGTGAAGCGGCCATTCACTGTGAGTGTGATTACAACATTTTAGCGTCAGCTCTGCATTTACCATACTTTTTTTTCATTTTTAGGGAACGCGCGCTGCTGTACGTACAAGTTTCGCCAGTTACTGCGTGCGGTAAGTCTGATTCTGTGGTCCAGAACTAACCGTTAGCAACAAAATAGGCAGCTAAGGGGACAACGGTCATCTTGAGTGTTATTTTAATCATCATGTAGAAATAGACAGCAGCGTGAACACAACACTGAATTATCCAGGATGCTTTGTTGTCAAAACAAGATGGCGGCTGAGCGGAATGTTTTGTATTGTCACAAAACAGCCATTTGGGTTGAATGGTGTTGATTCATCTCAAGTGCCAAATATGAGGTGCGCCACAAAACAAGGACAAAAGAGAATGACGATACCGGCGCCCGCTTGGAACTGGCAGTTTATTTAAAAAGCAGCACATGCATACTTCACAAATTTAGCACACAGTATAGTTTCCCTCTTCGCCTAAAAACAAAATCACTTGGTATATTAGGCAAAGACTTGGAAGACGCAAGATATGCATTTTAAAGACGATAGTCTTTCTTGGGGACCTTCAATGCAAAAATGTTGGTCTGTCTGTCTATTTGTCTGTCTGTACAATTGTCTGTTTTTCCAACCCCCAACGGTACCCTAAACAGCACCAAAGTGGCCAAACGATTCTCGAAACTGCCAACCCCTTGCGCAGTGCCCACCAATATTCTCACAGTTCAGCGTTCATACTTCTTAGATTGTCAATTATTAAGCAATTATTGTGCATATCTGAGGAACTATAACAACACGTCAATATTACGTATGTGAATTTTTTACTAGAAAAGGCATACATAAGTAATTATAAGGACCGTACCGTTTATCACGCTACGCTGACCATGCAACGCTTGCGCGAATACGCAAGTGTTTCCGACGCTTTGCTAAGATTGACATGGTGATGGCACATACCCGTTGCCTTGCGTTCTACACATTATGACCTCCGAGACGAGCGCGCACGCCACGCGCCCTGTTTTCCAGGATAACTGCCCAATAGCGCTCATGTATAACGTGTGACGTGAGTTGATGCGCTCGTTCGCCTCCAGTGCACACTTGAGGCACTCTAACGCAGCGCCTCCAGAATACCATTCACCAATTTTCTTGCGTAGAACATCAAATAAACATTTTGTTCGCTGTCTCCGGACGCAAGACGGTCGTCTTTCGATGACATTTGCAGTGAAACAGGCAAATACGGGGTCAATCTTTTTAAAAGTGGAATACTTGTATTTCGCCGATAGGGTCGTCTCCTTAGAGCTACACGCCTTTTTACGCGCTTGGTGTAAAGCACGTTCAATTTTTTCACATATTCCAACACGGAACAAATAAGCATTTTCCTTGTTTGCTAGCCCACGTGATCATTTCACTACCTGGCACAGGCATTATGTGAATGCGTTATTACATTAATAGAATACTGTCTTGTAAACTGTCAGCGTAGACTATCTACAGTGCTGGCCAGTACGCACCCTATGAATACATTTCACAACCGAGTCTAGATTGTGCTCGGCGCGATTCGAACGTCGGGGCGCAAGTTTAGTGCAATGGTTATATTCGAAAATTGACAGCGTATGAACTCTAAACGAGGTGATGACAGACTGAGCATTGCCGTGGCGAAACCGGCTGCTTGGTTATCATGACGCGCCTCATGTGAGATATGGTCATGGTTAGCTGTGCGCATACTCGCCATTTTTCTCTCGGTCGATCCGTTTCCGTTTTAGTCTGCTTTGTTCTTTTATTTTGTCATTACCGCTGAGCAATTCCCGAAGCGAGAACGCAAATCGGCGGCTCTGCTAATTAGAGAAAAGAATGGGTCATTAATCAGAGCTAAGCGAAAATCGTTTCTATGGTGCTAAGGAACACGCTAACGGCGAATGTGGCAACCAAAGTGTCGGTAGTGTTTTCTTCGTTAATCTCGATTTCCTTGCCTCCAGCCGCAGGAATCCGCTGTTCCCCGTATTTACAAAAACATTATTATGCTAGAAAAGCTCGTAATGCCAGCTGCTTTGAGTTTTTTACACCGAAGGCGGCTCGTAGATGTCAGCTTTTGTGTATTTAATGTCTGGATGGATACAACATGGAACCGAATGAGGAATATGGTGGATTTATTGTTACTAGCGCATACTTTTTTAAACAGTGCAGAAATGGTACGCAGAGCAAGAGATACACCCCACTTTGAACACCAATTTATTGAGGAACACGAAATATATAGATGGCAGAACAAAACGAGAGAGAAAGGCGAAAAAATGGCTCGGTTTGGTGATACGATACGTGACTTTCTTGTTCTGTCGCTACGCTTGTCAACGAGATATGCTTCAGCGTTTTGGCGCATGAGTTTATTCACATTTTCTTTGACGACGATAAAAAAAAAATCGGGGACGCACTTCTGAAACCCACAGTGTTTTTGCTATATTTTGTGCTCTTGGTGTGCTTCTGAAGGCGAACGTTGGGACAGCATCTCACAGGAATGTCAGAAACGGCTCCGGTAGCATAGCTGGCGAAAGAGCGTTTCACATTTCTTCACGTACCTTCTTTTTTCGAAAAAACCTTTCGGTTGACCTGCTGGCAGAAGGCTCTCGGCCAGCCTGAAGCCTGAAAAAGGAATTACGGGAGCTGGCTTTGCACTAGTGGCGCCAAACCTGAAGGAAGAGTTGGTTGGTCCCTCAACATCTTGGCGCAACCCACTCTGGATGATAATGATGATGATGACAAGGCCACGAATCGGATGGTGCTTACTTGCTTGCTCGCTTGTTACTATGTTTTTGCTCTCACCTACTGACAGGAATCAGCCAAGAAGCCGGCGGTTAGCGTAAGTTACCAATTAAGGATCATGCAGGGTGAAAGTAAAAGTGATAATTTGTTTGTAACAGAATATAATAACTTTGATGCAAATAGGAAAAAAGAAAGAACATAAATAAATGTGGGCTAAGCTTAAGCTTGGTTTGAAAAGAGATGATCAATGACTCAGCAAGGTAGTCTCCTTGTATCACCGAGGAATTCGCAGAGGGCCCCGAAGACGTTCCTGTCGCGAAACTCCAGAGAAGCAGCTCCGCTTTCCTTGTCTCTTTCTCTCTTATTGCAATAGCAATTATATGGACACTTTCGGCTGGATTTCGCCGCCGGCGTCGGCGTCGATGTCATGTACCGTATATGTATACGTATCTATATATATGAATACGCAAGAAAGAGAAAAAAAATCTAGAAAAAGACTCCGGTGCGTGGAATCGAACGTGGAACCTCCGCGTCGTGATTGCGAGGTGCTAACCTTTAACTCACTGAGAGCTACCTCTTTCTTCGTTCAAATGGCAAGCTATTCATATCTACCACTTACTGCTGTTGGTGCGCATCTCGGGGGGGGGGGGGGGGACTATCGTGTTTTCAGCATTATCAGCAAGATGGCACAGTGAGCGCGTGGAGGCTCTCATCTCTCACGCGTACTTTGGCCTGCGTAGAAAATAAAGGGGTGTATGCTCTATCGCATGCCATTATATTGCAGTGGGGATAATCGTACGTCTTGGCTAGCCTTTGAGTTTCATCGGAAATATGAAGCGGGCGCACAAAGGTCACTGCAATCGTTTCACAGCCTCCGCTTGCGAAAAGGGCGCGCTTTTCAGACACAGCTAAATAACAACTGAGACGCTTATTCACGTTAATCTGTACCTGTGAGTACGTTTCGTGCGTCCTTTGTGTGTGAGAAACGCGGGGCACTTTTCTAACTGCTTGCCATTCTGCGCGTGACCTTCCAATTTGTTGCTATCACACTCATTGCTTCGCATTTGCGGCATAGCTGTGACTTTTTTCTTTCTTCTCTATCTCTTTGTTCTTGGTATTTTTTGTATGCGTTTCTTTCTTTGTATCTCTATGTATTCCTCTCTTTTTTTTTTCAATTCATTTTAGTGTCTGTTTCTTTATATCCATTTCTCTCTCTGTTTTTTTTTACTTTGTCCTTCAGCCTGTTCATGTCTTATTTTCTTTGAATATCTCTATTCTCCCTTTCTCTTTCATTCTATCACTTTATTTCTCAGTATTTTTAATTATTTTTCTATCGCTTTATTTTCCACTCTCTTTACTTTCTCTTCCTTTCTACATATTTATTTCTATCTCTTTCGCGTTTTCAATTTCGCAGAGCAGAGTTTTGATGTTGTACTCGGTAGTGGTGTTCTTTTTCTTTCCGACTATCTTCTCCGCCTGACTCTATATTTCTGTCTTTTCATCTGTCATGTATTTATTCCCTATTTTTCATCAGGACTTTTCTCTTCCTCATTTGTTCTTCTTTTTTCAAGTTTTTTTTTATTTGAGACTGGCTCCTTTTGTGCATGGTACTGATGCTTACCCAATTCATGTGTCGAAATCCAATCTGGGGAGTTTTGCACTGCGGAGCCCAAGTTACCGATAGTCTAAGCAGTTTCATTGTGAAAAAAAAAAGAAGTTTGTGAGCGTAGCTTCATGATGCTGAGAGATTTTTTACGATGACAGATCACAAGTTGCCGACACCTTTAAACCACTTCGCTGTTAACGCTTGCCTCTGATATACGAAGCACATTCGAAGTGACAGCCATCTGTATGGGTCT
Organism: Rhipicephalus microplus; assembly: GCF_043290135.1. Lineage (NCBI taxonomy): Eukaryota > Metazoa > Arthropoda > Arachnida > Ixodida > Ixodidae > Rhipicephalus > Rhipicephalus microplus. The sequence continues at coordinate 244,296,310 of NC_134700.1, read as the reverse complement.
TGTTGGTTCTTTTTACTCGGTGTATTTTTACCGCAATGTACCTCGGAAGCGTGACAGAGATTCGGAATTCTCTCTGCGGTAACACTCGCTGGTTGTTACTAAAATATATTTTTTTAGTTGCGATTAATTTCATCTTTCCGATATGTACTTCCTTCTCTGTTATTGATTCTTTCTAGATGTGTTTGTTTTCTAACTAGTATAGTAGTGCTTTCTTTCACTTGGTGTCCTTGAAGTATCGATCTTTGCTGTGGGCTACAATCGGGCTTATTGGCGATAAACAGCGCACCGTGTGTCGCAGGGACTGTTTCTTTAGAAATGACCTACTTCGTTGGGTGGTAGTTTTGCTACAAATAATTTGATTTTAATGTGGTTTGCGGGAAACGTTATAGGTAAATGAAAATTTAACGACCAGTCCCGTTTTTCTATTTGAAACACCCCTCCCCACACACACACAAATAATTGAGAAGAAATATTTAAAACCAGAAAGTGCCGATCAAAAAAGGGTGAGTCAGGCACAGCTTTCGCGTCAGCCAGCCATGGTGGAAGTTGGCGAGTCCGGCTTACGTTGACGCGTAAACCGAGCCCTCTACTATTAATCTGTAACAAAACTACTACCATAATAAATAGGTCAGTTTTAAAAGAATAACATTACTTGCGATCAGTTAGTAAATGTTCTGCGACCTGTACGAAGCAGCACCTTTTACAGGTTGTAAAAATGCGAGAACTTGTAGCTATATTCTTGGACCAATTCCAGGCAACCACACACAAAAAAGAAGAGTGTAAACACAATTTGATATTGTGTTTGTTTTCTGACAACATAGTGTATATAATCTTGTGGCATAACAGACGGAAGACTGTGAAGCCACGGGTAACAGTAACAGTATAACTAACAAGACAACCAGTCTCATTTCGAGACCCTACAAGGGGGCATACGTTTACACACAACTTGAAGCATTAAGAACAGGTACAGCAGTTTAAAAAAATGAAAGTATGAACATGAGTTTTAATCAAAAACAGTTACAATGACGTAATCAATGCAAACAAGTACACAAAGAAAAAATAAATAAATGGAAACTGGAGTGAGTTGGTAGGCGTGTATATTTGTTTGAAGCAGCACACACTGGACGAAGCCGAAGAATTAGGGGAACATTATATAAACTCCCCTATTCTAAAACTTCATACTACTTTATAAATCCACTCGATTCTTGGCCAATCCTCACTGTAGGTGTCCGCCACAGTTAGTAGGTGAACAAGAACGAGAAAAAGCGCTGTTCGGTGCTTCTATTTCTTCGTTTTTTATTGACGTGATGTAAGGAGATGTTGGCACATAAATAGGACGCCGGCTATTCTTTATCCCTTCGAGGGGTCCAATAACAAACAAGTCTACAGCATATACAATATTCAAGTTAGCTTAACAGTTAGAACATCAGATTAAAAAAAAAGAGTCGTGTCCAACAGTCACATATATGTGCATATAGAGTGATGTTTACAACTTGAAGAGCACCCACTGCATACAGTCAACAGCCACATAATTGTTAACATTACAGTCGACAGTCCCATACACATGTGCTGTCACGTAAAAAAATGAAAAGAAAAACTTTAATGCATTGATATCGGCCCACAATGCCGCTGCCTTCGAAAAAAAAACTTTTAATGCTGTTACGGCGCTCTTTTGCAAACTTCTTGTTCGGGATGGGCCTGATCGTGCGATGTGTGCTGCTTTAAGCAAAAAAGAAAATATGGTGCGAAATTATCCGCTTACTGGACTAAGCAAAAGCGGCTGAGGAGATCGCTTAGAAACTCGAGAATAATCTCCGTTAAATTCTGAATTATCCTAGATTTAAGCTATTCCCATAAGTTTCTCGCATGCAACCTGTTGAGACACAATGCGTTTTTTTTCATAGCTTTTCCCTGTCACCGTGAGGTGGTATATGAAGTCAGACAGACGTTTCATTGATGCACGTCATAACGTTCTTTCAAGTTATGCCGACTAGCAGTCATCACATATGTGTTTTGCGTTATGATTGGAATTGTAACATATCCCTAAAGCACAAAAAGAAGCATTTTGAGACAAGAAAGAAAATAACACGAAGAATCAAACGCCGCAGAACTTAAGGTTATTGCTCAGTGCCTCAATGAAGCTCCCTTTTCGGCAGGAGAAAGGCGTGAAGCCCGAGGGCAGTGACAGTAAATGAATGAATGCCTCAATAAGAAAGAGCCAAGCCTGTCTTTGGAAGTGCTCTTCAGAATAAAAGGGATGATTATTCTATCGACATGCACGGAGTATGGAATGATCATGACGCAGAAGGGTCTCTCGAAGGGCCAGTTTGTATATATTGTAGTGAAGAAGAGGAGCTTCAGCGGCATTTCTCGGCGCATCAGGGGCATCGCCATCAGCATAAGCTCGTGCTTGCTGTGCTTGGCCGGACGCTGCTGACTGCTTCGCTTTCTGCGTTCTGCGCTGCAAATAAACCCCGTTACAAGTGGTGGAGGTGCTGGGTTTCGATCACCCTGGAGCTTCGGAATCGCATTTTACCATCCACTATGCCTACCGACGCAAGCGCCGCTCCAACTCCTCCATCGGCACCGCCTACTGTTCTCTGCGCCGGTTCTCTGCGCCGGTTCTCTGCGTCTGCGAGATCCCCCTGTTTTCTCAGGCACAGAAGACAAGGACGTTGACGACTGGATTTCAATGTACGAGCGAGTGAGTACTCACAACAAATGGGATGACGCCGCCAAGTTGGCCTACGTCTCCTTCTACCTGTCGGAAGTGGCGAAGCTGTGGTTTATAAACCACGAAGTGGAACTCCCTACATGGTCGGTCTTCAAAACGAGCCTCACACAAGTTTTCGGGCGGCCTGAGGTACGCAAACGCCGTGCCGAACAACGCTTACATACTCGGTCCCAGCAGCTTGGTGAGAATTTCACAAGCTATATTGAGGACGTTCTCGACCTTTGCAAGCGAGTCAACGAGTCCATGTCCGAAGAGTTTAAGATCAAGCATATCATGAAGAGCATTGAGGACGACGCTTTCCAAATGTTGCTTTCTAAGAGTCCTCGCACTGTCCTAGAACTGACCGAGTTATGCCAGAGTTTTGACGAGTTGCGCAAGCAACGTCTTTCCACCCGACGTCCCTCGGTGCTCGACAACTCTTTGTCCAGCCTGTCCACCCTCGGCATAGGAGAAGACCATGCCCCTTTTCTCTCCAAGATCCAAGAGTTCATCCGCGCTGAGGTCGCTCGTCAGCTCTCTTTGATGTCCTGCTTACCCGATCAACCACGCAGATCGACGTCTACACTCCGCGACTTCATTCAAGACCAGGTCGCACAAGTTCTTCCTCCCGCTCGTGAACCGCCGCCAGTCGCCGCACCTCTCCCGTACGCCGAGGCCGTTTCTCGACCTCAACAGCCTGCGTTCCAGCCAGCGCCTACGTATTCGTCGCCGCCCTTTTCGCCGCCGATCTATTCACCGCCGCCTATGCCGATACCACCTCGGCCGCAGTTTTCTGCCCCCCAGCCGCAAGTCGGAGTCTAGTCCGACCAATGGCGGACCCACAACAACCGTCCCATATGTTTTGCTTGTGGTGGTGTTGGCCACGTGGCACGTTATTGTCGTCGTCGCCAGGCTGCTCAGAACATTCGACGGATGCCCTCTTTCGACCCTCAGTTTTCTTCTACGCCTTCAAGCCCTCCTTCCTCTTCATTTCCTTCTGATCGTCCACACGGCCCGACCCGCCGCTCCCCATCTCCACGTCGACGTTCGCTTTCCCCTATGCGTCGCCGTTCCGGACCCACCGACCAGGAAAACTAACGGCCGCAGTTCCCGAGGCATGAACTGCGTCCCCGTCGCCATGCACAAGTCCTCGCTCCTGTCCAGCTAACGTCATTGAAGTGTCAGTAGATGGTATCGTCGTCATGGCGCTTGTCGACACCGGAGCCGCTCTATCCGTCGTTTCCATCAACCTGCTTTCTGTGGCGCAATTATGTAAAAGTTCCAAATCCGGACAAAGGCGGTCTCTTCCATTGAGTCGCACGCGATTGGCCCATACAAGCTGTGACGAATGCTGTGACGTTATGAGTGACGTGGACTGGGGTGTCACGTGACTCTTTTTTTTTAGGTTTTCGGAGAAAGGCGAAGGAACGGTCGGAGAGACTGTCCGAAAGCAACCGGATGGATCGAAATGGCTGCAAGGTGGCCTGGATTGGATTGAAATGGAAAAAATGCGCGACTTTTCGGCACCGGGGCACTTAGACAACATGGCGTTTCTCACTAACACGGTACTTCGCCTTGCCTGTGCGGTAGCTTTAACCGAGCAGAGGCGAGGACGCGAGGTAAAAGATGCATTTGAAGAGTTCAGCGAAGAAAAGTTCCGGCAATATTTTCGTCTGTCCAAACGAACAGTGCGTAGCTTGTACGACGAACTTGACCCTATCATCGGATGCCAGCGAGCCAGTGGCCTTTCCACAGAGAGAAAGGTGTGCGCGTTGCGATTTTTCGCCACCGGTAGCTTCCAGCTGAGCATTGGTCGCGAGGAACACATCGGCATGTCTCAGCCGGCGGTGAGCAACACCATCCACGAGGTGACGGAGGCGGTCATTACCGTGGCTGCTAGAAAAAGGGTGGCGGACTTCCTACTGACAACAGCTGCTTAGGATGAGGCAAAGGTGGAGTTTGTGCTACGCGGTTGCATCCCAGGGGTGCTGGCGTGTGCCGATGGCACGTTGGTCACCATTCGCAAGCCAGAGGGATTCAGACTGGCCGACACAGCGAGCTTCATGTCCAGAAGGGGCTATTATGTCCTGAACGTCATGATCGTAAGTACTGTTAGGATCGTTTATTACTCGCCCTTCGGAGCAATTGTTCAGTTGTGACGCCAAAGCTGGAAAAAGTAATAATGCAACGAATGAAAAAGAACCTGCAGGGAATTGAGTGCGAGCTAGATGGTGGCTCGCAAGGCCTCGGTAATAATAAGTGGCAAGTGTTTTGTGCGTGAGCCAGTTGCCATTTTTGCACTGGCATGCATACGCAATTGAATTGTGCATTTTAGAGGTAATCGGTAATATGGGCAGCAGACGTAGCAGAAGTATATACACGACAGGGAAGTATTTCCAACCCGAAAGTGCTTACATTCACTATTGCAGGAGCTGGCTTTGGTATTTACGAGTGTTCTTTCCCAAGAGCAACGCGTAGCTTTTCACTTATCGATCATTCAGTGGAAGTCGTAGCCATGTGTACAGCAGAGGTGGGGTCGTTGCCCCCACCCTCCCCCCTCCTCAGTGTGCTACACCCTGTGTTTCCTTCTAAGTGAAGCCCCTTGTACCAATGACTGTACTAGTACGCATTGTTTCCTGCATATGCGTAGAAAAAAGGGATTTATTCTGAGTATAAATGCAGTAATATTTTATATCGCTCCTCATCGCAGATATGCAAAGCATGGCTGCGCATAATTGTCATAGACCCATGATTCCCAGATTCGTGCCACGACTCCTGGGTGTGGGAACACAACCCTCTGCATGCACGCCTAGCTGCACATCTGCAGCCTGGCGAATATCTGCTTGGTAAGTATTAATGTTTACTATCTGGGCAGAGCACTCAGCTTTGCTTACATTGCAGGAGACGCAGGCTATCCCCTCAAGCCATGGCTCCTAATTTCAGTCCTTGGCAGTCAACTGTGCAACACTTCCGAAGGCCGATACAACAAGGAGCACGCATCCATGCACAATGTTGTGTAAAGGTGTATCGCCGTATTGAAAAGCAAGTTCCGCTGCTTGCAGCACTTTCGAACGATGCTCTACAACCCCGATCGGGCAGCGCAAATCATCTATGCTTGCTTTGCTCTCCACAACATTGCGTTGCATGCAGGCGACTGGACCTTGGACGAGTATGTCGTGGACATGCCACCAGCTGAGGATGACGATGGAGAGCCAAGGGGGAGCCATATGCTCACACCACGCAACGTGCTGCTCAGAGACGGCAGCAGCGCTGTCTTGGACCTTTTTTGAAGTACACAGGAACGGTGAGTTTTCATGTTTTCATATCCCACACATAATTTATTTACACTGATTCTAGTGCATCTAGACATGAAAGGGCTGTGTTTGCCACACTTGAATACACAAAGTACTTACTTGTGCTTCAATATGAAGCAAGGTGGCAATGTCAAAATGCTGCATATTCTTTAAATGGCACATCAAATATGCAACAGAAACACCCTTTTCCATATTAGTGATCACAGTCACAACAGACTAGATTGAAGCAAGCATATATGAGGGGCACTCTGTGCTGAATGTTGCTATCACAAAATCATGAGAACAATGCAGCAACGTCTCAAAATTCTTTTCACCAGAACGCATAAAAATCGAGATTCCATTAGTAACATGTTGTATGAACACATGATACATAAGTCCATATCTTCTCATAGTGACTGACTACAAGCATTCAATTGTGCACGCCAGGCTTGACGAGCAATTGTGCTCGTCAAGTTGTGCTGTTTTTTTGCTCATTGTCCTAAACATTGCGTGAATGTTAAAATAACATTTAATTTGAATTCACGACTGCAGTCATGCTGCAATGCTAAAAAATACGCAAATCAAGACGGCAAACAACAGGCGAGTTGTTTTGATAACATACAGCATGAATAATTCGCTCAGCCATCTCGCGGCTCCCAAACCATACCACGTTCGAAATTTATTCCCGCAAAGAGTCGTTTACAATGAAAACTAGATGAAATCAATCGCTCGCATGTTGCTGTGATGACCATTTTCCTTTGTGAAACTGTGCGAGATGACCACTTACTAGCTTAGCGCTCCCAAACAAGATTCAGAATGTAGTTGTTGCATCTTAGCCTCATTGTGCTGAAATGAAAATATCACAGTGAACTGCAAAACAGTGTGATGCAAAAAGATATCACATTACTACACTATGTGGTAATGCTGAATAAAAATCACAGTGAGCTAGAAAACACTGGGACAATACAAATATCACAGAAACATTAACAGAAAATGTCAACTATACACTCGTGGTCTCCGTGTGAATGACTAGACACCTTTGAAATGTGGGTAAAAAACACTGCCACTAGAACAGCTCGAACATACATTGAGAAATGCATATATCGAACATAAAAAATGCTGCACTCCTTGTACAAAGTAAATGCTAACCTAAATCTAGTAATATGTACTAAATGCAAACAAACAACGAATATAAAATAGAACATGAACAGCAACACGTAAACATATCAAAAACACTAAACCAATTATGAATGATAAAAAGTTGAAAACATGGCGAAAAACAAACTAAACTATGTATATGTCTCCCGAAGCGTATAAAATTGAACATGAACAGCAGCACCTAAACACATTGAAACCGACAAATCATTAATGAGTGATGACAAGAAAAAACATTGAACACATGACGAAAAATTAAACTAAACTACGTATCCCTTTCTCGCAGAAAGCCCTCAGTTATGGCCAGTGCCCTCCTGCACCGCTGCCGCCTTCTCCTGTGCCGCTGCCACACGCCGTGCTGCAGAAGCGATGCGGGTGGTTGATTTTTCATCTCCCACAGTACCTGCGATGAATCGTCATGGTGTAAATGTTTAAGTGAGCTGCCGGTAAACCCTTAAGCATCTCGTGGCTGGAAGCTGCTCCTGCTGCCAAGAATTGCAACGGGCACAACAATTTCCCCCCAGTTGAAGATCAACTGGCCTGATGGCATCCTTTGAAAGTGTGAAGCTTTGTGTACAAGCTACGCCCTCCTCGTGCGGACCTACAAACATTTGTTGAAACTGCTCTTTATTAATGTCCTCAAATGCATCTCTCACCATGAAAGAGCCCCAGGGCTAACCAACCTTTTGCCCGGCAGTTTATCATTGAAGATACCAGATACCATGCCCTCAATACAATGCATGGTTCTTGTTTACAGCCCAAGTTGGTTTCAGTCATCATAATAGAACATGGAGAATGCTTATGCCACTTATGTAAAATGTAAACAAAGGGTCTACTCACCTTGAGCAACTTGTCGCCCTGCTCAAGGTTCCAGTCCTGCACTCAATAAAGCACTAAGTTCTCAGATGCTTGCGTGTTAATGTGTCACTGCCATCTACAGCCGCTTCAGTGGCCTCCACATCCATTTCCACTGCAGCAGTGGGAACATTCGCCTGCTGGAAAGTGTAGTAAGCATGATCTTTCAGAAAGTGGGTATTCGTTACTCTGGCTATTTTGCAACCTTAAGTACTAAACATCTGCGGAAATGTTCTGCAGCTATTCAGTGGTCATTGATGTCATGTATTACCATTTTAGTGCATGCACTTGCCCGCAGTCATTGCGTGTTTTATGATAAATTAATACCCCTTGTACTGCAAGGGCTGCAAACTGAGATTTTAGTTAAACCTACCCACTTTTGATTACTTTCTCGTGCGCTTTATTCCCGTTTAACAAGGTTCCGCTAAAGGCACCCCTTCAGATATCAAACTCTGTCATGGTACCGCTCAGGAACCCGTGATACTGCGGCGGCAGAGTGCTTACCTGTTGATAGGTGAGACCAAAAACGCCACTGAAGCGTGTCATCCCAGTCAACTGTAGAACCCGGCCGCGGAAGCCAGGCAGCCAACCCCCTCCAGTGCCCCTGAATATATACACTAATGTCACAGAACAAATTGCCCGTGCCATTCGACGGTCACTCACGTTTGTGCGTCTCTGATGGCGGTGGTGTCACGGCGGGCCTCGTGCACCGGCCTGCGCCACCAAGCCTGCCATTCCTGCGCAGGCACTTCATGGTTCAGCGCGTCGCTGAGCTCTTGCCACAGCCGCCACCGGTCGGTGATGGTGACGCCGTGCCGCAGCTCGATGGCATTCGCCACGAGCTGGGGATGTTCGTCCATAAAGGCGAGCACCAGCGCGCGCTGAGCCTCGGATAACGCCGATGAGCCGCTGCTGCTGTTGACTGGTACAGTTGACCTCCGCCACGATTGCGCTCGACTGAGCCAACAACTTCGAAAGTTGCGCCGTTTAGGTTTGTATAGTGAAGGAGATATGAAAACAGTAACTGCTTGAAACGGGGTTGTATTTAGCGCCATCACGTACCGTCCCGCTAAATTTAGCTTTATTTCAAAACAATAACGAGAAAATTACGTTTATATTGTGCCGTATTCCTTAATAAACGTTTGAAAACTTGTGCCAACACAATTTGATAATGATTAATAGTAGTTAAACATTTTTCAACACGTTACAAACACTTTTCACTTTGCTATACGGTCCCCAAGTCCACGTCAAAATGATGACGCGAGGCTTCATTTCGCTCATTGGCTGTTCACTTCCCTTTGTCCTCGCGATTGCTGCGGACCGCCCAATTTTTGACGTCACCGACAGACCGCCTCCGTCCGGATTTGGAATTTGTATATAATTGCACCACTGCGTTCTGCGCTGCAAATAAACACCGTTACAATATGATCGTGAGGTAAAACGGTGCGAAAAAACGGGACGATGGAAGAATGATCACAATACACAAGCGCTGACGAACAACTGTGTCTAAATTTATTACACCGGGAAATTTATAGCTGAAAAAGGAAACAGGATTAAGACAATCACGTGCACATAAAGATAAAATGCAAGAAGAGTGTGCCACGAGTCGCACATTCTTCATGGTACATTCTTTATGGTCGTACATTCTTTATGGTAGTATACAGCTGCGACAGGCGCAGCATTTAAAAGTACACCGATTCCTGCACGGGAACTATATTAGCATCACGTTAACCGCAGAATTAGCTCTGGATTAAAGCAGCATTAGAGCTACTATAAGCACCGGATTTAGTTTTTGTCTCTCTGACTATAGGCTCTAGCAGAACGGCACGACAGAATCGCAACCTCGATCTAACTGCAAACACATTTCCGAAAAGGAAAGAATGAGATAGAATCGAAATACAACGTGTTCGGAGGTCACAGAGCAGCGATATTTCGTCGCCGCGTCTCTGACCATTCGCGCTAATGATATCGAGTCACGCAATATTGGCCGAGGTGTCACGTTGTCAGCGCCTGAGACGATTCATCGGTTTGAAACCGGGACAAATTTTCGTCTTTTTTTTCCTCCTTCAAATTGAGTGAAAGCTAGCATCGATAGGAATGTACACCGACGCCTCGAACAATGTGTCCCGCCTCGCAGTGACGTGGTTTAACGAGCCCGTGGCGTGCTGGGCGGCGCACTCCGCACGGACGGGGTGACTTCGTCGCCGCTCTTCTAATCTGCGGTGCGCGGGCTCGCCCTTCGCTGCTTTGGCTCAACGAGACGTCGAACGATGCCCGCACACAGCCGATATCAGAGGGGCAGGCAGCCGCTGGTACCACGCAGTCTCAGCTCTCTCTGGTTCGGGTGGCACCTTCGATGGACTCTCCTGAAATGTTTATTGAAAAGGAAACAGCGAGATTTTTTTTTCACACGGGGCCAATGGTGAAGGAAGCGACACTGACAAGCTTCGACTTTTATTCGAAATTTTATTTCACACAAAAGGTATATATTTGACAAATTTTTTTTCAGTGGAAAAAAAACCATTATGCGGCGTGAGTTACGGGCATTATTACTCGTGTTTTTCTCGAAATGACGGTTATTTCTGGTACAGACATCTACAGCAAAGCATCTGTGTCTGCGACAGATGCTTTGCTGATGCATGGTGAGCTTTCACGCGCTATCTGGGCGGCTTCAATGATTTTTCAGCCACGTTGGTCTTCATGTCTGCTGGGGACTATAGGCATTTCATATTTCGAAGGTGGTCGGGACGTTGGCATAACTAGTTTTGAGTTAATCCCGCACACATGCATAACCGACACTCAATATGAGGTTCTGTGAAAAGGATGAGCGTCTTGCCCTGTCTAGATATCACTGCTATTTTTATAGCGCGTGTTTTGAAATGTGGAGTTGCCTCAAAACTAGGTGAATTTAAGCCAACACAAAAATACGCGTGAAGTGGAAAACAAAAACAAAACAACACTTCAGCTCCGAAGACGAAGGTAAATAAAACGATGCACTACGTGGTATCTGAATGGTCGCACTGTCAGACTTGCCTAACGCAGTAGCAAACGAAAGTTTCAAATTCCTTTTCGTGCATTGGGGCGTCCCTACCCCTTACCCCCCCCCCCCCCCCCCCCCCCCATCGTTTTTCTTTGCTGGGTGGAACTTGGTTTCAGGTGGAATGCCTGCAATTCAGAAGAAGCCGTGGTTTTAATGTGTTGGTTTCAAGGATTAGTTTCCTTGCGGGTGTCGCCTGTAAGCTGGATGGCGTGCCCCCATTCATCATGAGCTGTCATGGCAGACGAAACGAAAGCAGACTCCGCCGTTGCGTGATTTATGACTCCGAGATTAATGAATCTACAGGGAGGGCCACGGTCGCCTCAGTACAACTTGTACCTTTCGATCGTTTGTGTATGAAATAAGCGGACAAAAAAATGGCTGCTTTTGTGGATGGGCTAGTGCGCGTGATGGTGGAACTGCAGTAAAACAAGCTGCTGTAAAACAGCCAACTTCGCAATTCGTTTCTTCCTACGTTAAAGGTAAAACGGCGAGCTACAGCACGCCATTTGAGAGATGAACTCAATCAACTCACTCTGCATAGAATTGTTTCTATTATATTTGATTTTCATCCAAGACGCGCTCTAAGCCTGCATCCATCATTTACTACAACAAAATACGCACGCTTTATGCACTGCATGTTTCTGTCACATTTTTTTACGCGCTCTAATGTATTCAAGCGTAATATAGGCAGAGGCAAACGAATCATACCGACAATTATGTCAGGGAAATCATAGGTGACTTTAATTGTTGCGTTTAACTGTAGTGTACTAGCTTTGGCGTGAATATGAACCCACAACCTTATAACTAGAAGGCTGTGGACTCAGTGGTGAAATAATTGTTGAACAATATGGCAGTACAAAAAAGTGATGTCCATACCAAAAAAAAAAAAAACAGTTTTTTTAAATATGATAATCGGTGACTACGGCTTCATTCTGTTCCTGCAAAAAAGTATTCACTGCGCCCGAACGTCACTTGTAAAACCGACAGGTTCAACGCGCTGTGGTGACAGGAGAGGCATTCGCAACTCAACCATATCACTAGATGCCCCAGCATGCCCCAGCAGAAGTTTCAATTTATTGCCGAGGTTTTTCTGTGGGGCAGCGCTGAAACTCGGTTATTCTGAAATTTATGTCCCCCCACCCCCCAATCCCCCCTCCAAAAATATTTGCTTACTCCCGTGGCTGCAGGTGCCAGACTAAGCTATCAAAATTTGTAGTAAAAACAACGCGATACAACAAAAACCAGAAAGACCAAACAGCACTCACGTGAACATTCCAACATTAAAACTAAAACAGGTCGCAATTCGGCAATATATTGTGCTGAATGTGGTTCCACACCAAACTTCCAGCGGAGGCGCATTGTGCACAGCTGCCGAGATAAGAGCGCCCAAGAAACATTACAGGTCATTCATTTATTAGCTGAGCTCCCCGTCTATCACACTATATGACAAATCACGACATGTGCTAGGAAAATGTTCTCTCTCTAGCTCTTCTATCTTTTGCCTTTCGAGGGATGTGTGCATGATCACATTGCAAAAATAGAAGCAGTTGTAGGTAGTCAGCTCTGATATAATGTTAAGTCTCTCTCGTCTTTGTTATACCACGCAGTTTTCTCCTACAAGTATGTACCAAGAAGCCCAAATTTCTTAGAATATAGACGAATAATCGTGTTAAGTACATTGTTGGAATTCGTCGTCTTCAAACGGGCTTTATCGTCAGCATAGACAACACGAGTGTTCCCGAAAATCGGTTTCCTTCATATGACATACCGAGTCGAGTCATGAAACATGCGGCCCCGCCGCGGTGGTCTAGTGGCTAAGGTACTCGGCTGCTGACCCGCAGGTCGCGGGATCGAATCCCGGCTGCGGCGGCTGCATTTTCGATGGAGGCTGAAACGCTGTAGGCCGGTGTGCTCAGATTTGGGTGCGCATTAAAGAACCCCAGGTTGTCGAAATTTCCGAAGTCCTCCACTACGGCGTCTCTCATATTCATATGGTGGTTTTGGGGCTTTAAACCCCACATATCAATCAATCAATCAATCAATCAATCAATCAATCAATCAAGCAATTGAATACATCGAAATAAACACACTTGGTGCTATACGGACGCGAGCCGCCGAGAGTATCTCGGCTGGCAACGCAAGGGCTAGAGAATCTTTATTACAGAAGAAGTGACTGTCTTTGCACAGAATTAAATATTCTCACTACACGACTGCGATCTCCATGACAGGACACGTTTCATTAAAACATTTTACAGTGAGGAAAAAAAAGGAAATATTGCAGGTACACCAAGTTTTTGTTACAAGGTTCATCTGAAAATCGCTTAAAATCGAAATAAAAAAAGGCCTAGTTTAGCTGCCTGAATATGCATCGCAGTGCGTATCAATTTGCCAATGCAGTGCTCCCATTTTCTCTGTGATCGAAAAATGACTTGGAATGCGTGAAAGCTCTGAGGTGTAATTGAGGAGGCATGCCATTTCAAGAGCGACTACTTTTGGGCACGTACTAAATACACAACCACAAAAATTCCCTTTAGCATTGCTGAACGAATGCCAGCACTTCAGTCCCAAACCGTCTTACTTGATATTCTTTTCGCATTAAGCCGTGCCATATCTAGCGTGCACCCCCTGTACGTCACTCGTGTCATCTGTTTGGAGTTGTTCTTTGGTTAGTTCGCCAGGCTGGATGCTGGTTCCATCATTAGCGATTACTCTTTTTATTGCTGGAGCGTGGGAAATTAAAAAAGAAATCCCAGAAGTGTTGACGCCCTCGTGGCTCTTATCTCGCTCATCGCATTTTTTTTTTCACCGGCTCTGCTCCAACCGAATGTGAAATTGGGCGGCATCTGTATTCAAAGGAGTATAATTACGAGCCTGGGGTCTCAAAGTAAAAAAAAAAAGCGCATTCATGATTTACGACCTGACAGGATTTTTTGAATTTCTTTTTGTTTCTGTATGCGCTGTCCCAAGTGGGCGTATCCCCCACTGCGCCTGCCTCCTCAAGGGACTCTTCGAGGCTTTACAAAAGCACGAACGTTGCTTGTAACTTACACGTGAAAACGCGCCTAATTTCATGGTATTTAAATTTATTAGGAAGTTTCTGTTTATTTACACAAGAATGTTTTCATCATCCCCATATCCAGAGAATGCCTGGCTTAACGAAAATTTTTCTATACTTACGTGTAAGCAGTACACACGTATTCAGCAATACAGCACTGCGTACAAAAATGTGAGTCACAGCTTCGACGACAGAGAAAGCATTGCTATAGCTATAGCGAATTACGAGAGAACTGCATGAATAATTCCCGTGTGTGGAGCGTGTAATGTTCAGCAAACAATCGACCGTCAGTTGTTTGACAAGCATGGTGTAACACGTGCATTTGTAAACAGAGTAATAATCTGAGGAGTTTTACGTCCCAAAACCATTACAATATTATGAAAGATGCCGTAGTGAAAGGCTCCGAAAATTTTGACCCTCTGGTGTTATTTGACGCGCACGACATTACACTGTGCATGGGCTTCTACCATTTAGCCTCCATTGAAATACAACCCCCACGGCATGGGATTGAATCCGCCATATTTGGGTCAGCAGCCGAATCCCATAGCCACTGTCCCAACGAGGCGGACCGAAGTTGCTTATTTCTGTCAAATAAAAAAAATCAAGTGAACAGTTGATGTCAAAGAGATAGAAAAAAAAAGGCTATTAGAAAGGCAGGGACGTTAACTCGACTACGTCCAGTTTGCTATCCTACACGGGGGGAGAGGGGAACGAGGGAGTAAAGGAGAGATAGGAGAGGGAGGAGGAGATACAAATTGCACATAACACAAATACCGCACACACACAGAGCAGGTTTCACAGATGGTCGCACAGTGATGTTTCCCTCAATAATTGTAGAAGGGCTTGTGTGGCTTTCTGGGCTGATGTACTTGAAGGCCACGCACCCAAGATCTCCAGAGTAAAGGGTCGATCATCTTGCATGTGCAGGTATAAAGGCTAAAAATAAGCGGTTTTATAAGCAAACTAATTGCATCTGTTGAGGAAACAAATGCTATGGTATATAAATTAAAAAAAAATGTAGACGCCGAAAAGCGATGGAAGTGGTCGGTGGTGAACCCTCGTGTAGAATAGAGCAAGTGTGCGCAGACCACGGAAACGCATGGCGGAAATGACACAAACTATTGACGTCACGCCTATTATGAAGCACATGGCCGTGCCGTCATTAGCAGGTGGCCTCTCATGTTGCTTTTTTTGACGGGGCTGCGGCGCTCATAGCCATAATGAACAGTGGCTTTCGTTTATTTGCTCCATCGAATCTGCACCGGTCTTTCACGCAGTGGCTGCGGGGGCGTGTGCTTGCGTCCTTTTTTACACCGGCTAATTAGCCTAACTAAGCGAAGATAGCATCGTATATATAACCTAAGCCAAGCATACAAAATTCATTTTTTTTCAGTCTAGCCAGATGAGGTTCGTTAAGGCAAAGCAAGTGTAGCTGAAACTAATCAAACCTTGTGGAGTATGCTATCACCTGATAAAGTAAAGCATAAGTATGTTTAATTATTATAGTTTTATTTGAACCTAATCTAGCTTGCCGTCTTCATATAAGCCAAGTTGAGATGAGCCCAGATGAGTCGAGGTAAGTATAGTGAAATCCAATTAGGCATAGTTGATCATGGTATCCTTTTATTTAGCTGAGCATAACTAGACTAAATAAAGTAAACCTAATCTCGTAGGCTGTCATGAATCTCAGGGCGAGCACTTTTGCCGATAGATTAAGAGGACGCTGGGCTGCACAGCTAACATCATTTAATAGTAACCAAGGAATAAAAAAAACTGAGGAAGAACTTACTACTCCGTAAAGCAAACAACACAGTAAAGAACTTAAAACTTTAAACTAATCTTCAAAAGCAAACTGTCACAAAAAATAATCACTTCTTCAGGGGCGAAGCCCCTAAAGCAGTAGGTCTGTCCATCCTAGCTCGTCGTGGTGCGTGGCTACCTAGTTCAATAACTCACTCAGCAGGAGCGGACGAACGGACAGACAGACAGACAGACAGACAGACGGACGGACGGACGGACGGACGGACGGACGGACGGTAGCATGAACGGATGGAAGCAAGAATGAACAGGCGGACAGAAGCATGGACGCATGGTCGGACGGGCGGATGGACGCTTCGCCCCACTCATCATCATTCACTCCGTGGATGTGCTGTGATTTTAGTTACATTTAACTACAGCAATCAGCTATAAACTGGACACTTAGGCCTCACAGTCAGATCGTAGTCCGAATAGAACACTCTTGCTTTGTTCCGTCCATCGCCTTAATTCCGACATTCGTTATGTTGGGTCCTTGATCCTGTTCAATCGTCGCTACGATGGGTGATGGTCTGTTACGGTGTTGTGGGCCTTGTCCCTATCGTCATGAGTGACGTGGCTGAACGACTTTGTCGATTAGGTCTAGTACCTTCGCGGTCTCCTGCTCGACGCGATGACGTGACGTTCCGAGAATTGCTGTTGGCCCATAGAGTTTCTCACAATACTTACTAGAGGGAACTCTGGCGCTAGTGTCTGTGGGAGCTGCAACATACAGCGCTTCACCGAGCATGGGAATGATGGGTAGTACACACATTTGTCTAAACTTCGTACTTCTGGCCTGCTTTTGACTCCGTGTGTGTTCGTGTGGGTTAAAGCTGTTTTCTCATGAAACAAAAATCGGCAAATGTTCAGCGATTGCGCTTCACCACCCTATTTTTTTA
The DNA here is from genome assembly GCF_043290135.1 of Rhipicephalus microplus. Taxonomy (NCBI): domain Eukaryota; kingdom Metazoa; phylum Arthropoda; class Arachnida; order Ixodida; family Ixodidae; genus Rhipicephalus; species Rhipicephalus microplus. The sequence goes on along the minus strand of NC_134700.1, from coordinate 244,279,503 downwards.
ATTACCTTTTCAAATTGGGTCACGGAGTTTAAAAGGGTTGAATCTTTCTTTCAAAACAAAATTGAAACACAGCAATAAACGAACCCGCAAGTACGATTCGCCAACCGCAAGTACGAAGACTAGGCAAATGTGTGTACTACCCAACATTCCCACGGTCGCTGAACGATCGCAGCGCCAGAGTGCCCTCTAGTTAATCTTGAGAAACTCCATGTGTTGGCCGACGTTCGGTGGGGAATGCTGCTGGTGCGATCGGAACTGCCTGAAGATGCTGCAGAACCTCCGAGGAGCCTAGGCCGAGCATCGTCGAAGTCAACAGCCATGCCAGGAAATGCCAGCGTCACAGTCTTCGGAACGGAACGATCGCTGCTTAGCGTAGCTGCCAATGCAATACCTTTTTCTCCCGTAGCCACGCAAGCAATGCCAGCTCATCGAACTGCCACCTTCGCTCACGGCTCGTGTCACGTGCTTCGAGCCGTGTTCTCCTTCATGCACGCTCTCGTGCCCCTTCCGCGTGCTTCTCCAACTTCGTCGTCTCCGATCATATACGCGAAATCCTCACTCATGACATGGAATTAACAAGACTTATATGTGCTCCGAATTTTATATGTGCTCCAAAATGTGTTACTTTGCTTAAGAAGCATTTGCTCTAATTCTTTCTTTTTTCCTTCACACCTTTTCACTTTCAATTGCTGTAACTATTGTGTAATGCTTGTAACTATTGCTTATATGCCCTGTTGTTTCTAATCCTATATGCACGTTGTTTTTTTGTCCTATCATCCCTCTTAGGCCATAAAATACAATCTTGTAACGCGTCCGGTTTGTTTTGCTGTCTGCCAGGCTCTGCCACTCAAGCCACCAATTGGCTTTGGCAAGCCTAGTCACATGTACTGTTTAATTTGAAGAAATAAAAAGTATTATTATTATTATTATTATTATTATTATTATTATTATTATTATTATTATTATTATTATTATTATTATTATTATTATTATTATTAAATAGTCAGGTGAAGCCATGATCAACCATGCTAAATCAAATAATCTATGCCTATCTTAGCACCGCCTTATTAGCTTAGTTCTTCATAATTAGTACCATTAGCTATTTGATAATGCAGTATCCAGGGCTTGAAAAGTTTGGTGTCAAACTAATTGCGCAGGCATATTGAATATCCGTCTCAAAACTGATTACCCATGTTTCCTTAATTGGTATTGAATAGGTAAACCAGTCTTCTCGTGGGCTTGGCTTATCTGAGCTCATAGAGAATTCGAACTCGTCTTATTGAGGTTAAATATGCTCGACTAAATTAAGAGATACCATAATCAACTGTGCCTAATCAGCTTTGCCTATACTTACCTCGACTAACCTAAGGTTAACTTGGCTTAACATGAAAATAGCAATGTGGATTAAGCTTAATTAGAATCAACTTGATTTAACCTACTTTTGCTTGGACTAATGAAATGATGGCATGCGAAACTAGGTTTGACTAGTTTCCACTACAATTTGGCTTAACTAGGCTCATCTGAGTTTAACTTGGCTTAACGCAGCAAAGATAAGCTGGGTTGAGCAAATTTAATTGTTTATGCATGGCTTCATTAAGGTATACGATGCTAGTTGTGTTTAATTAGGCTAATTACCTAGTGAACGGAATGACGCGAGCCCGGGCCTTGAACAGATACAACCGCGGCCGCTGCGTAAAAGAACGTAATATATACTCGAACGACGCACTAAATAAATGTGTTGAAAGTAGCGCTTTGGCTCGTCTACTCATGTTTGTATCCGCGTCTTATTCGTCGGTATTATTTTTAAAACAGCGCAGAATCAAGGCTTCAGCATGAACCGACCAGCAATACACCGCGATATACAGTGACTCAAAACCAACCATCAGAGTGTTCAGCAGGGACATGATCACACCACAAGCAGTTAGAATTATTATTAGTAAGCAGTCCATTGATACACATTACGTATATTGGTTCACATCGCACCTCGGATCACTGGATGACATTTCCATCAATTCAAATGAATCGTCCAACAGCGTTGCCCGCGAACATACAGACCAGGACGCTTTTACACACGGCTTTGATACTGCTGAATTCAAAAATCTACGACGGGATACGCCCATGATATATAATGAAATGACTAAACATTACTACCTGTGGAGCAGAGAGTTTGCACCCCCTCACAGTAGACTAAATAGAGCACAAGTGGTCACACTTAGACAATAACAGACAGCCTTATTACTCACCGGCACAGGCAAAAGAATGACATGATATAAAAGATGTGGATGCTGTTTTCAAGGCATGCAAGAAAGAAGCATGCACGCTTGAGCATATGCTGTGGGAGTGTGGGTCGCTTGACGCTGGCATTTCCCGGGAATGGTTTACAGGAATGATAAAGTCCAACAATCATATCCCCCAAGTCCTGGTGGTCCAGTACACCCATGAGAGGGCTAGGAGGCTTTACCTCCCAGTCTCGTCATAGGATTAGCTAAGTAGGTGGAAACACCCTGTACAGAACGTATAAATAAAGTTGTTTCCATCCAGCCCAAATCATTGCCTTACAGATAAGTTTGAAAGAAAGGCTAAAAAATAGGAAGGAGAGCAGATGGAGGGAAAAGGGGCTCCATGATTTGTATAGGAAGAGTGTTGACCTTTGGAGGAAAAGAACTAGGAGGCTCACTAGAAAGTATACGGCTGTTAGTGTGAGCAATATGGCAACAAAGAGCGCTAACCGAAAAGTCAGGGAGGCAGATGAGATAACTGTAGCAGTGATGAAAAAAAAAACAGCAAAAGAAACATCACGTCTAAGAGTAACTATACCGACCTTGCTTTACTGTTAGAAGGGACGTCGCATTGCCCTAGAGCACGTAGTTATAAAACGCGATTCAATGAAGAAAAAGAAAAAAAAAAGTGGCGCTATGGGGAAGCTACAGGGAAGCGACGCAGTATGTTCTGATTGAGTGTCGAGATATCCACCCTCGTGTATGTTTGGGCACGAACCTACATGACGCCTCGGGTTTTAAGGACGGCAATGGGAAACTGAACACGTCTGCGATGGAAATTCTTACTGCACTGGAGTGACCGGCATGGTAGCGTGCGAGGTTTGCGGCACCGAAGACAACGTCTGCGGCACCGAAGAAAACGAAGACTCTGCGCCAGATTTACCTCTGAAAGAAGAGTGCTTTGTGGTGCATTGCGAAGACTGAACGAATGGCTGTTCCCCGCGCTGCTGGAAAGCAGCTGCCTGTGTCCATCGCTCGTCGGCCCAGGAGACAGTGGATGAACTTTCGTGCTTTTTGAGGACCACGCGCTCGTGTGAAGGCCTCTGACTGCTGTACTGTAGCCCAGCGAAGTTATTGCTCACCTCCTCTCTCTCCCTGTCCCGACCTTGCCCGCTCCTCCAAAGTAGTGTATTCAAGCAGACGTTAATCTTGTTATGCTCCCTGCTCTTCTGTTGCTTTCCTCCCTAAAACGCCCTGTACAGGGTTTCACTACCTTGCTGTACAATCGTATTTATCGAACCTGCAAGGAAAAATGCCACGCACGTAAAATGTTCCGCACGGCCGGCCATGGAGAATAGACAGGCGGAGAGAGCTCATCTTACGGCACTTATCCAAACGGGCACTGACTCAAGTAAGAAAAGCGTCCGCTATATCACTTCTCATAAGAGCCACGCCCCTCTTGCCGTATATACCGTGCTGCAACGCTCCCTGTGTGATACAAGTTTCGTGTAAGGAGTGAATAGTGAACGAATGCGAGCAAAATTACACTAAAAAGGTCTCTTCTTAAAAAAAAAAAGCGTCCCTTTGTCGACTGTGAAACCACGTTTGAACTGATATCACAAATCAAATATTCCACTTCAAGGAGTATTTTGTTCTGACGTTAGAAATATTTGATGAAGGGTACGAACGCAGGATTTGACTAAAGTGCTCTCATGCAGCCAATCTAAAAGAACGTTTCGTCGGAGATACTGGCAGTCGTAAAAGAACTCGCGCGATCCGTACAAGCTTTCTTTTCATTTCACGCTGAGCCTACTGTCCTCGCAGGGTAACGCAGGGCTGTCAAGGCCGGTACACGTGAGATTCGAGATTGGCTTCACCGAACTTCGTACGCGTAAAAGTACTCTCGCAGAATGACATTCTTGGTATGTTTAGAAGGAGTTCTCTTTGATAAAGTTGTCTCAAGGTTCAAACATGAGCTCGAAAAATTAGTAGGGCTAGCTAAGCAGATTTCAAGGCGAAGTGATGTTTTCACGTGTGAGCGCGCATACTTTACCGAAGTTGCAGCACAGCATGCGGCTACATGATTCACACCTCACGTGCTGACTTTATTTCGCTTTAAAGTTTTGTACATTCATCATACTAAGAGATGTTCGAATGCCGCGTGCGGTATTTAAGATTTTTTACCAAAATTGCCGGAAAAATTAGCGGGCCTAGGACTTGGTCTCTCGGAACAAAACGGTTGGTAGTCAAATTGTATATTGTGGCAACACGAGCATAGTCTGTCTGTGAAAGGCTGTCTTTCATCAGCATGCGCATGCTAGAACTGACGCGGAAAGCTGAGGGTTTATAGGTAAGCTTATCAGGTATAACGACAGCGAATGTCTTTGAGGGGTTAATGTGTATTGCGTGTAACTATATCTGGTTGGCGAGCCTGGCTGTCTATTCGTCATGGTGCTCGACTTTAGACCCGACGGCCAAATTTTGGATAGTGGCTAAAATGCCTCGAGGCATGTGTGCTTAGAATTAGGCGCGGGTTAAGAAGCACCAGGTAATCGAAATTTTCGTAGGCCTACATTGGGGTGTCACTCATAATCATTACGTAACCCGAGAAGCAACACTACCGGTTCTGATTGTTCTAGTATTAGACAACGAAAAGATTCCTTGTGTTGTCCTTGAGCTCCGGTTGTCGGGTGTCCGCCGCAGTGATGCAGCAATTACAGTGCCCGGCTTCTAACCCGATGGTCGCGGGTTTGATCCCGGATGCGGCGGTCACTTTTCGATGGAAGATAAAATGCTTTGAGGCATGTGAACTGTGCGATGTCAGCGCACGTTCAAGAACCTCAGGTGGTGGAAATTCCCGGATCCCTCCACTATGGCGTCTCTCGTAATCATATGGTGGTTTTGGGACGTTAAATACTAGATGTTATTGTTATTGTCAGCTGTGATAATGACCGTGTTTTCACGAAGCGGTTCCACAGTATAGCGCTCGTCAGTGGTAAAGAAGCAAACTTGCTTCGGTGCAACTGTAACGCCGGTGCGGGCTTCATTTCGGTGTGACTGATAATCACTGGCTTAGTTGACGAGTCCTGCAGTACAGACCACCTTACTCATGTGACGTCTTATGAGGGGAATATAGCATTAAAGCTAAGCCAAACTCGAGAACTGAGACTTCCGCAGGGTCAAGTCTGTGTGTAGACATTTTATGTACCGCCACTCTAGAGCCGTGCAGCTTGGCTGACTGGAAGAAGGTAAGCCAGACTTTGTGTGACCTTTGAAGGTCCTTACCTTAGTCTGCTGATTGGCTTGCAGCTGCATGCATAAAAAATGGTCCGGACAGCAGGACTCAAGGCGACCCCGAAAAAAAAATACGTTTTTTCTATTGATGTTTCAATAGAAAAAGACGGTTCTTTTTCGGCGTCGCAGAAACACGACACACACCGAATGCGACTCGAACAGGAACTCCACATGCTAGATATCGAGCGACCGTTTGCGTTGGATAAAATACTAGGTCTATGGCCATGTAAGATAAATGGCAAAGCAATGAAGGTGCTGCAACGCTTTTTCGAAGAAAGAAAAATTTGTGACCACCAATGAGCGTACTATATTTAAAAGTGAGCCTGCCGGCTACGTGTTTGTTCTGCCCATATGAGAACTCTTGCACTCGCCTATGTAGGACTGCATATATGCATATATGCTAGTTTCTTCTATTCTTTATTTGTAACAATCAAGTGGAAAGGGGTAGCCGTGTCCAAGTAATGGTGACCACAACTCCTTCGTTTATTTTCTATTTCATTAAAAGAAAATAAACTGCCTTTTTGAAGTTTCCAGGTCCTTAAAACATTGGTTAATTCTCAAATTTTTGTCGTTGCCTTCTAAACTTTTAGTTTACTGGTGTACTTTTTTGTTTCGTCACGTCTCGGTATTGATAGTTCTGGTTCTCCAAATACAGGACGTAAGAAGTCGTTCTCATATAGTGGTCAGAGCCTCACCAAGCGCTACACAGAGTCATGATTGGCGCGTCGATCTATCAAAGACACATTGAAATCGTCCGAGTAGCGACTGGCGGTGATATATACGTATTTGCACAATTTTGTTTCAAGCAATTTGCCTACATCCACTCGCTTGACGCGAACATGAGGGGGCTTTGCTCCGCCGACGTAGGCACCTCGTTGATCATCGCGCTTCGAGGCTCAATCGAGAAACACATGGAGGTTCACTATAGCAGAGATCATAAAGCCGGTACGGCGACGTCGGTGTTGTTCTGTTGCGTATCCGGTCGGACCTTTTCTTTCCGTGGCAGTGGACGTGGCTCCCTGCATTATAGATCACTCGGTTGCTTCCATGCTCGAGTGGCCAATCCTTTCCAATTCACTTGCTCTGGCGTGGTGCCACTTCCGAGTCTGACCATTTCCACCCGTACAGAACTTGACTTCAGTTGCATTGTGCGCTCTCACGTCGTCGCTCTTTGTGTCGTAAATGTTACTGTTTTTTGTTGCTTGCGTATGGCAGCGTGGAGCATCTTTATTTTGGAAGCATGGAGTGCCCTCACACTAGAAGAACAGAGATGTGGTGCTGCGCCCTTGTTGCAGCGGGTTCATACACAGCGGAAATGCTTCCTGACCCGTCACATTAACCTGTAGATTCTTTTTTGCCTAATGTCTACCTACTACTGTCCATCACCAGTACGTGCTTTGCAGCATACGCAGCATGTACATACGTCAAACAGCAAAAACGTTTCCTCAAGCTGCACCCCTTCACTTTGCCATTAAAAACAGGGCTTCAAGAAGGGTGAGAATGTGTGCTCTGTACCGTAATGTCTTCACAGAGTGTACTGAAATGTCTTCACGCCGCTTTGACCGAGTACAATCTAAGAGCTGAAGAGAAAGCACAGAAAGGGCAACGTTGCGTCTTCTCCTTTTTGCACCACTCGGCCATGTTAAGACATGCGCGCACCAACTTGCTTCAGAGAGACATGACAACCAACCTACCGAACATTATTTTGTTCTTTGGGTGACACGTTATATTTCCTGGATGTTTTATACTGAATAACGACAGATAACTTCGTATCAACTCTGATGGTTTGATGCTCCAAGTGTTCAAAAAAAAAAGCACCGATAAGACGACATGCGATTTGTGCGTGATGTCCGGAATTGACACGGAAGTCGTTAGGTGGCTTGTAGCATAGCGCAGAAAAATCACAGCAAATCCACGAGGTGAATGATGACGAGTGGGGTGAATCGGGTGGACGGACGCATGGACACACGTAAAAACGCACGGACGGACTGATGGACGCTTCGCCCCACTCATTATCATTAACTCCGTGGATATGCTGTGACACCGTTTTTATTGACATGCAATGCAATGAAACTGGCTACTACTACGACTACGACATGGGACGTCGTCGTCGTCGTCTTCGTAGTAGTAGTAGTAGTAGTAGTAGTAGTAGTACGACTCACGGCGTAAGAAGCTTCGGCCCTAAAAAAACAAACAAAACAGGGGCACAGAAGAAGTACAAAACGAACACGATCGATTGTGTTCGTAGCGCTTGTGTACGTCCCGTACTTCTCTGTCCCTGCTTCTTTTTCCGCGATATGCGACAAACTAGTTTACAAAAAACCAACAGGGCCATATTGGTACCCGTATTGACAAAGAAGAGCCGCATGGTTGACCCGAAGCTCTCGAGCAGCTCCGTCTTACGAGAAGAGGCTGCTCAGGTGTGCACTGTTGCCTCTACCGGGTCTGGATTCCACACTTGAGCTGGTTTGCTTGAATTGTGAACATTCGTTTGACTCGCGGGAACAATGTGTGTCTTGTGCATACGCACCCAATCAAAATGCAAATCACGCTTAACAAGTGCATGTGACAATATTTCTTCTTATAGAGCAAAGTTTATTCAAATATAATTTACAATACAACATCATAATGAGTTACGAGAAAGAAAACATCTAAAAACGACAATAAAAGTGTGAACAGTAAGAACCCTGAACATAAGGGCTATAACAGTTAATGCTGTTAGTAATTCTGTACAGGTGTACACAAATCAAACGTGGGTCGCTTCTCGGTTTAAAACTATTTACACAACACCTATCTGTAAATGGTTCGTTGAGGTGGCAATCCTGTCACTTATGCAAATTTTCTTCATTGTGCGCACGTAGAGTTTGCAGCTCAACTCGTGGCGAACACGACCGTCGGAGGGACAGCAGACGTCCAGGAACAGGGCCTCCTCGCCACGGGCCAGGACCAGGTCGGGCCGCACGCGGGACACGCCGATCTGCTGGTTCTCTCCGAAGATGGTGTACCGCCCAAGGGCCGCGGGAGACACATGGTGCGAATTCGGATGCGATTTGCCGTACGGCTGTTCGTGCCAACAGCCGCATCCGACAGGCGTCCAACAGCATGCGGCGACGATTCGCACGCCGCGCGTGCATCCAACTGCACGCCGAGTCGCACGCCGTGCGGCCGCAGCCAATGGCAGCGCAGGAGCGTGACAAGGGGTGCCACAGGTGGGCGCCGTCGTAAGTTTCTGCCTTACGACGGAGACTGACATGTGGAGAATTGGCATGATTAAGAAGTCCGCACTAGATATCTATCGAACTTTTAAGCAGGAAATTGCCAAAGAAAGGATCTATGATAATACTCGGGGTAGTTCTCTACTGTTTGAGGCCAGGACGGGAGTATTGCGAACCAAGACAAAGCGGGCCAAATACGTGGGGTAGACACCGTATGCAGTGCGTGTGGAGAGGAAGAAGGAACTGCCGAACACTTGATAATGTTCTGTAAAGGGCTTCACCCTATAGTTCCGGATGATGGCGCAGAGTTTTTCAAAGCACTGGGGTTTAGGAACCGGGAGGGCAAAATAGACATTAAGCGGGTAGACCTAACTAAAAGGAGGTTATCTGATTTGTGGCTAAAGTCAAGGCATGAGTGAAAATTAAACCCTTCACTGCAAAGCACCTGTCCAACTTTACTATTTAAAGGAAAAAAAAAGATGAAGCAAGTGGTTAGTTCGTTAAGTATTACGGCTAGGTGACGTTAGCCGCTGCCTGATCTAAAGGGTACAGCCACATACATCCATCCATCCAGCCTCGCTGCTCTGAATGCCCTTGTATTTTTCAATATCGCCGTTGTCAGTGGCATCAAAAACATTACATAGACTGTTTCTGACATGAAATAACTCATGATTGAATAAAGTGATGCTTGAAGCATGTTATTTCTGCAAGGCAACCCCCGTTTCCGAACTAACGACGAGATGAGCCGTGATGGAAGCCCATTTCGCAGGTAAACAAACAGTGGTACCGGCGGTCTCGGCGAACCGGCCCACTTCGTTCCCACCACTGCTTTTTACATCGAGGCCGTCGATTAAACCAGTTGCATGGGTGAAAGCGTCATATAAGTGTACGAGGTTTTATCGTGTTGGTAAAAAGAAGCGCTCGACAATGAGCTCACGTTGGAAAGAGAGCGGCGCTAGCGAGACCGTCGGCCTTGCTAAGCCTACGCTCGGAGTCGATAATGAATGTGGGCTGTGTCGATGTTTGTCGCTCGCGAAGGCGTAGCTTTGTTGGCTATGTTATTAGACAACAAGGCATGGCTGCGTGAGCTTCTTTGTTTGGCGCTCAGTAAAGAGGATATGATGCCTTCCGAGCGGGCAACCTGAGGCGGCCGTATGGGCCGAACGACACAAGGGCCGTTCGCCCCATGTGTCGTGAACCGTCGTACGCCGCATCGGATGCCAAATCGCACCATGTGTCTCCCGCTAAGGCGCGCGACGATGGCGTTGTGGCGCTCCGTCATGGCCCGGCCTTGCGGCATGCACAGACAGAGGACGTGCGGCAGTGTCTCCTACCCGTACCCGCATCACAGGCACCTTGATACATTTAGACACCTTGATACCTTTAGACACCTTGATACCTTGGCATTTTTAGACAATCTGAAGAAGAGCACAGACAAACTTGTATGCTCTAATGATACACTTGTTTTTATCACTTCATTGACGTTCTCATTCAATTAATTGATTGCCCTGGTCCTAAATCCTTCTGAACTTCACCTATGGTCGTGCTACCTCCGAAATTGGTCCAGTCTATTCGCGGCAAGATCGGGCTATAGGTGGCAGCACCGTCCCAGCGAAAGTGTGGATAGACGGTTGGCGGCGCGTATACCAATACACGTAGCGGCGCTGCATTGCGTGTGGTGTGAGCCGATTGTCGGTGGATAAAATGCGTGGACTACAGTTTACGGTTAATATCTACACTCTTCTCTACTTAATCGGTGCACGACGCCTTTGCAACGTTAATACTATCCTCAAGTAAAGCGCATTCGCCTTTCATAGGGATGCTCGCCCTGGGTGACTCTTTTCACACTTTCGCGCTAAAGCACACCTTCGCTTGTACAGAAATCATGGTACAGAAACAAGAGGATCACCCACTTCTGAAAAATGCCGTAACTATACAACACGTGGTGCTGCGCTAAACCCGCTTTCCTGCAACGTTCATGGTTTCTCAGGTGCTTTAAGTTTGCTTCACGGCAAAACAGGCAAGGCGTGCTCCACGCTTTCAGTCGCAACGAAGCCCTGCTCTACGCTCTAGTGCGCCTGTGTCGGTGAACTTTGATGCGTGGTCGTAGCGCTAGCACTGGCGCACCGCGGAGCGATGCCACGCTGCATGGTGTTCGTACTAAGAGTGGACAAGCCTGTACCTTCGGTTCATGAAGAAAACGGATGTCGACGTCAGCTTGACGAACGACGCGCTCCCATTTCGTTCTTCAGTTGCCCTTAGGAAACGAGAACACTCGCAGTATCGGTCCCTTTGACGCGACAATGAGCCACACAGCATCGCCCAACCGTTCGGTTTTCCAGCCGTAAAGATTGCGAATATCCAGTGCACAAAACGCAGCACACATCCACGCTGCAGTTCACAGACAGAGAAAAATATGGTGTGCTCAAGTCGCCAACAAGAACACAAGCACACCACGAAAACTTTCGTCGAGCTTGGCAATCCATGGTTGTCGAGCGAGGAGAGCAAGCGTAGGCACGTCTGTGCAGCGAGACACACTGGTCAAAATGGCGTGACGTCAGAGCCCGTGGCCGACACAGTGAGCAGGCCTGGAATTATCTAGGTTGCATTGGGTAGTCTCATCTAGAGTTAGTGTATATGCTACCTTCGGGTAGCAGAGCTGCGCATACATTTTCCTACCGCCGCTCACGCCGCTATTCGGCGAGCACTGTCACGTGGTGCAAAGTGACCTTGAATGGTCAATTTCACGTGGCGAAGCCAACTTTACGTGCACGATGGCGCGGCGCACGTGCGTTAACGGCCGGCGCCGACTTCAGACGCATATAGTGACCGCCATTAGGGGCTCATTTTGGTTGAACAGCGCACACGAGACAGATACGGGCGCTGACTCGTAACTAACATTTATTTGGGAAAGAACAGCTGATATATAGGTGAAGTGGAACTTAGCAAAAATGCAAAAAATAAACAAACAGCAATACACCCGAACCCGCCGCAAGCAAGGGAAAAATATATATACATTGGTATCATCTTCTGCAGGTGCGAAAAATATTGCTGAATTCTGCGTCGCTCAGCGCAATTGACGGCATGCTGACACACTTATCGTTTTTCCGTCGGATGTGGAAGCCTTGAATCCCTTCTCTTGCTAAATGATTTTTTATGATGCGGCAATATCACTGTGTCGTTGAAGAAGAATACGCAGCCACATTCGTGACAATGAGTGGCGAGGGAGCACGGTCTGATAATGAGCGTTCGTCTTCCCGAAGGCGAACGTTGATGCATCTCCCGCTTTGGCCATGATAAGTGGCCAAAAGTAAGCCGCTGAATGTAAGCCGTGCGTCGTAATAAAAGAAGTTAAGTGCTCGAGGTTTAGTACCGAAACTAGCCCGTGTTTCCGTATTATTGCTCAAGCTTATAGCATGCGCTGACGAACAGACGTGACTTCCGGTCTGCTTGTCATCGCCTTCTCACCCTCCTTCGTAGCTTTCAGCTCGCTTGCTGAGAACAAAGTGCTTAGAGCGTGCGACGAATCCGTGTATCTGCGCTGACACTTGGCGCATTCTAAAAAAGGTTTTTGCGGCACTTTACTCGTGAGGCGATGAACTCATTGAATGAAGCTACTGGGCAAAGAGTTGCAGGGCATCTTTAGGGACTACTTTATTCCAACAGAGGCTGCAGGCCTCAGCGGTGACCCAGTTTCTTGTCTACATGCGCACGTACCACGGTAGTAGGATCAGCAAAAGGTCTCCGGTTGTTGCTGGTGTCCCGAGGGACCAAGTTGGGTGCCCTCCGGCAGCCCTGATGCCATGTTCCGGACAGTCGAGCGCGTCCAGCGACGGGGCTACTACCTGAGCGCCGTGGCCACCACTGCTCGCTGGCCATACGAGCAACACCGGGTTGCCGTGCCACTAGCGGCATCGGGGTGGGAGCCACTTCGCCCCCGCCCCGTGAACAGCCAGGCGTGACGGAACGAAGAGTCCGCATCGCCAGTCCGGAACAGCTTCCAAGACAGGAAACTGCTGCAAAAAGCGCTTACGTTTCAAAGGTACGATATTCACAGCTTCTGCGTTAATCGAACTGACGAAACAACGGAGATGCTGGCGAGTTTTGATAAAAGAGGAGCTTTCGTTGCTGCTTCAACGTGGTTTCCCGTGCGTTCGTTCTCTTTCTCTTCGAAGTTCTGCAGATGAAGAGGGACATGTTTGTCTGGCTCGGACATAAATAACATGAAAACCATGTCGTGTACGTCATGAAGCTCTTTATCTCAGTCATGTGTTTCACATACCCGTATACCACGGGCTGCATTATGTGGGTATGCGGCTATGCGACTTAAAGTTTGTATTTACCTAAAAGCGACAACAACAGTCGTCAGTAATTTAAACAGGAGAACCTTTAAAAAATCCGGCCTCGGCAGCGTTGATCCGACGACTGCAAAAAATAAGCATCAGGATCTTAGCAGGAATCCAACCCAAGCGCTACGTGGGCATTCATGCATTTTACCACTAAACCACGCAAAGTCTTGTATCTACTTTGTAAAATGCAGGCATCAAGTTGGTGCAAAGCGAGTATGGTTACAATGCCAGCGATTTAAATTTATAGCAAGGAGATAAGCATTGCGTATGTACTCTTACATTAAACTACCTTTCATTACTTCCTTTCCAATTGGTCGTTATCTGTATATGATTGGCCTAAATATGCTGTGTCATGCCCACAGCACCAGCTCGTTACGCGAGGCACCAATGATGCGAAAACGATTCATCGCGTAATGACCACTTCTGCACGACCACGCAATACATAAGAGAATGAACTATTTTCAATACGGCATATTGGTTGCCATTGGTTCTTCGACATTTAAAAATTTCAGGCTGCCATAAAATTGGCTACTCGTTACATGACGTCACTAATCTATGAAACGTCGTGTTGTTTATTACAGTGCACACACATTAAACAGCGCATTAAGAAGCTGAATAGTACCTAAGGCTTTTTGGAGTTGCCGGAAAGCATCTCATTTAAAATGTAATTCAAATAGGCTAGCCGCCGATACATTAGCAGAGGCTACTTCTATAGCAGTTAGCGAGATGTAATAATATTAGTATAACAAAATAATATCACTATGCGCTAGCTTGTGGGCATGTGCATTTCTGTGAGCTCACCCTTTCTGAGAAAGAGAGGAAGAGAGAGAACGAAGGAACGCTGCACGCGTTCCTTCGTTCAATTGTTCAAGACAATTGCTTCGTTCAATTCGTTCAAAGACAATTGAAAATGAATGAAAACCAACCAACCAACTGGCTCGACTCTTAATTGAGCCTTCATAGTGGTAAAAACTATGGTCTTTTACATTCTTCCTGGTGATGTTGCAGGGCAGGCTTAAAAGCTGAGCTTCCAACTGTGCTGCAGTCCATAGCCAATGAGGGTGGCGACTTGGGCTTGTTGGTATGGTTGCATGATGATGATGGCAAAATTGCAGAGCTAGGTGACACGTGTGTGAGCAGCCCATCAGTGGTGTTGACAGATAAGGAACTTGATTACATGTATTCGCGATAGGGTTTGTGGTAACATGGGATAAAAGGAAGAAAGAAAAAGCAAAAAAAGATTGAAAAATATAAAATTGTAAAGTATTGGAACACGCGCGTTGGTTATATTTGATGGTTTTTAGAGCTACGCACGTGCGACGTTGGCGTGGTGGATCGCATACACCACGGAGATCTGCGTGTAATAAACTGTTGTTGAAAGTTAGCGCTGTGTTGTGTCTATGTGCCTTCTCTTGTCCGTGTTCGTTGTCTGCGCTACCATCTATCATCATGCAGTCCATAGCCTTTATTCGTCGCCACTTCGCAAGCTGCCGCCATCGCTCCAAGTTACTGTAAGCAAGGCTGAGCAAGTTTATCAAAATTTAAAGTGGAAAGCTTTTTTTTTTTGGTGCTTCCAGTACGGCAAAACTAAATCATTAAAAAAACTCGCAACACTCATCGGCTCACAGCAGCTTAGATGAGCAACGGTGGTTCTATTCCTTTTCGATGAAAAAAAAAAGTTACTTTCCAGAAGCAGCAAATGCTTTGACCGGTCGATAAATAGTTAGCTCGTTCCCATATGTATAGCTCCATCTGCCAGTCACGGCAAAATAAAAGCATGAACAAATGATGTAATGCTATGGGGCCCCTGTTCAGCGCTAGCCTGCTCTGCAATACTACAGCAAAAGGCGCGAAAGCGCCGCATATACGTAGCCCGTACCACAAAGAGCCTATTAAGAAAATTGTCGCAGTGGAAATGGTGGAAAAACTTGACTATATATTAAAAGGTTCACTCGTAGCATTTTCATTTCCTCGGAATAATATAATTATGGAGGCGCCAAAACTGTAGGCCCGTGAGCTCAGATTTGGGTGCATGTTAAAGAACGCCAGGTGGTCAAAATGACCAGAGTCCTCCACTACGGCATCTCTCATAATATTATGGTGGTTTTGGGACGTTAAACCCCACACATCAATCAATCAATCAATCAATCAATCAATCAATCAATCAGAACAATATAATTGAGTGATTACTGTGGTAAAGGAAAAGCTCGCCTCAGTTTTCCCAGCGTGTAGCCAATAGTGACCATTGTCGAAAGGGAGGACGGGGGCTCAGCCCCCTAATTCTTGTGAGTGAGAAACACGTGTTCTTCTCGCCCCCCCCCTCCCCCGGCTGATACGCCTAAGGGATATGCTAAATGACCGCTGTCACATGACAAAAAATGCACGTGCCCAACTGTTCTTAGGGGTGAAGCTCCTTAAAGCGGCACCCGTTCGTCCCTCGTTGTCGTAGTCGTATTGTGTAACCAGTGTTACATTTTGACCTGCAAGGTGGTGCCGATGGGAGATTTCTCCGGTGTTTTGTTGAACAATAAAAAGTTCGCGAAGTGCGCGTTACCTAAAAGCCGAATGCTCCTGTCTCTCATTCCCTATTAGCAGCCATTGGCATGTACATTGAGCACTATCTGACAAGAAAAGGTTGCTACTTTATACTCGCTGGGTGTAACCTCCTTAGTTTTAGAAAGGTTTAGCGAGCGTTGAGCCGCAGTGCCAGGAATACCATGAACTCGAGGTGGTTAAAGGTGGGAAGTAGATACGAAGCGCAAGCCGTAAGAAAGTGTGCGTGTGCCACCTCTAGTTTAGTCCTTGGAATGTCCGCTGGATGGCGGTGCTTCTATATGGTTAATATATGATGAAAAGATGCGAGCTAGATGTGGGTACTTGGAGTGTTGACTAGATGGACGAACGGACACACAGACAGATGCATGAATGGATGCATGAACGGACGCAGGGGCGGATGCATGGACGAACGCAGGGATGGACGCACGAACAGACGCACGCACGGACGGGTGGATGGACGCATAGACGGTCACACAGACAGACGCATTGACGGACGGAAGCAAGAACGAATGGACGGACGAATGCTTCGCCCCACTCTCCATCATTCACTCCGTGGATATGCTGCAATTTTTTTTTTTGAGCTAGCGGAGTTCAACGACTTTTGCTTTTGATGTGCATTGCAGGAAAATGTGTGCCTGCGTTTTATGCCTATTACGAAGGAAGTGTAGCCTTTATTTCTTGGTGCTAAAAAACGACAATAGAAAGATATCGTAAAGGCGTTACCGCTGTAAACGTGTCGCTCTAAGTGTTTCGCTACACGTTCGGCCGATGGGCTCACGGCTGAATCTGGATTTGCAGGCAGAACCACTGCTAGATCGAGATGTGACTCCGAGACAAGATGAACATGTACATCAGCGAGATGGCCTCCCCGGTGCCCATGTGCAGGGCCATGTCCCGGAAGCTGGGCAAGTTGACCGTACTCCGCATGGTCGAACAGCACATCAAGACATGCTCGTCACGATCACTGAGGTCGACGAACAATGTTCCTTCGAATGCGCGTGCTTTACACGAACTTAGCTGAACATTTAATCCACTTTTAATGATCAATGATTGCACATAAAGCGGTGCCATGTATTCGTTAAGCGATCGTTCGTTGTACTGCGATACTTCGCAGCGCTTGCTCGCATTACGAATATCAGTCAGCAAATCAATCTCATTAATCGACTAATGGATCATTTATGCCTAAGAGCATTACTGGTGTTTATGGTGGGTGGTCGTATTTAGCTCATACCATTAATATGTCTTCAATCATGCAGGTTCCATAAATTTGTACACGGAAGGCACTACGAGCTCCCATGGTTGTTGGAGGAGGACGTCAAAAACGTTGTCTTACAGGTAAGTAATAGCGTAACTTGAATTCTGAAAGGTCATTCCCCTAAGTAACCTTCGTTTAACTCAAGTTCGAAGTTACCCACAAAGCTTATTTTCACTTGCGATCAAGATATCAATCGACTACCAACCTCTTGTCGTATATACTGCAGTTACTCTGAGGCTGTCTTTATCGGACATTGTTTGGTGCCACGTTGCGCATTCTTTTGTACTCCCGCACGAATAAGCTTTTGCAGCAAGAACCACAAATTGTTTATCTGATGATAACAACGCGGCGGGACATTCCCTCTTTGCAAATGCTCACCGTGAAAAATCGAAGTTCATAAACTATAGACGAGAGCACACCTATCTCGCACCCAGGCGCCTTTGGCGGTATACTCTCGCTCCCAGAGACACCATAATTTGTTTGGAACTGCCAAGGCGCGCCTCGCTAGCATGGCATGCAGTGGCTCTGGGAGGTTAAAACGCGAGAAAGCGCCTGTTCACGCTGCGCCCGCTTATAAAATGTCATCTGGGTACCACTGCACTGTCATCTGATGCGACAACAACCAGCGCAAGATGAAGAGATTGCTGAGCATAGCCTGTGAAGTTCACAGCGCATCGCGGGAGTCGTGTCTCTGTGGTGTTTTGCGATTGCACAGATTTCCGTCCACAACGAAAAAGCTTAGCTCCGCCGCCCTATAGGATATAATTGCAATCAGCAGGAAAAACTACGAGCCCAGTGAAGTGTACGAATAAGTATACTTATTACGTTTATTCGCGCGACTCCAGCTGTCCCACTTTACAGCAGCGATTTGCGTGCAGTATACCCGTAGTATGTGGCACAAAACTGTTGCCGTACTCTTTCGCAGGCCACATGTCAATAATTGGATATACGCATTAAGACTCACGCGTGGATGCACGCGCCGCGCATGTTTAGTACAACTGTAACGGCCTACTATCGCAATGCAAAGAGACGTGAAGGGCGTGGAAATCATGGCTTTCGACTCGGTCGAACTGCGACATGCCTTTACTGTCACTATGCGAATCTACATGTGCTTTCGGCCGGCGTCACCATAGCATTTTAAAATCTTGTTCTGGCTGGCACGTTTGCACCGCGTGTGTGTTCTCAGTGCCCGACAGGACTGGCAATTGATAGACATGCTGTGCATGAGCGTAAGTAAGAGCCAGATTCTAGTGCTTCGTTGACGCCGGCTTACAGCACAAATTCTGCCTTGTCACAGCCATGGCACGCCACAGTTAACGCTGTTCACGTTTCTTTCAGTCAGATAATACGTACCTGATGAAGTTGCTTCTGCAGTCTGCAATGCACGTGCTGCAGACCTTCCGGACTGTCTACAAAGGTCTCATCGACGTTTCACACAAAATCAGCATAAAATTCCAGCTCGAAACAGGAACAGCACGAAACATGCTTACAGCTGCACTCGGGTTGTGAAGTTTCGCGTTTGATTTGCAGAGCGTCTGCTCGCGTGGCAGTGGAGGATGTTGCTTCGCCGCGCTTGCAGCAGATGGCGCCACGTGCTTTTCAATATGGCAGTCAGCATTGAGCTTGCTGTGTTCCGATATATAGCTAATGTGACGTGAGGGTTTCCTACAGTGACTTTAACCAAACTCTTTCAGTGAGGCATTGAAGAACATGTATTATAAAGAATGACACATTTAAAAAGCTCTTACCTAAGGTATTTCTGATGAATTTTCTTTTCATTTTTTTTGCGGGGTGCTGACGGTTTTTTTGTTCGTTGTGAACTGTGACCACGGTCGCATCCTGTAGATGTCGGAGTCGGTGCAACAGACGCTCAACTACACTCAGAGGAGGGAGAAAGTGCCACGACATTCTCTCACACTCATCTCGGACTCAGCATAAAATACGTGGTTGATCCCACTTTTTAGGAATCATTATAACACAAAAGTGAAATGCGTCATCTCAGAGGTAGTTGAGCATTCATTGTGCATTGCTTCGTCACAAGGGCTAAGGAATGAATGCTGCCGTAATAAATTGAAATGTCACGCGAAGAACGGCAAGCAGCCCGAAATTTGCAGCGCGTACCTCACAATTTTTACTTGGTGTGTGAGCAGCTCGCTTCTTTTGTAAACGCGGCCGCGGTAGCGATAGAATTGACATTGGCGCTTTCTTCAACCACTGTAATTACAAAGCAAACATACGGTGGAAGCACAAGAGGCACAAGCACCCCAATTTGGAGATAAGCGTGCGCGTGAGTGAGTCACCACGCTAAAGAACATCTAACGCCCTTTGGTCACGCCGACCACGCTATGTGGAGGCGCTAGGGAGCCTTCATAGGCGTGCGCTTCGGAGCCTGCGCGCACATGCGCAGCGACGCGTGGGTAGGCATGGCACGACGACCTTCGGAACGCGCCCGCCCAACGTGTGCCCGTCGTGCCATATCGCTACTGACTACTAAAACGTGCTGTAGTTTCCGAGCTCTGAGGACTGCCAGTGGTACATGGTGTATATAAATGATTCTCTGGTAACATGTTGGAGAAGGGTCGCTGTGTGGTTTAGTGGTTAGCGTCGCGCACTGTGAAGCGTGAGGTCACTGGTTTGGCGTCCCCCTGAGTTACTTTCTCTTGTTTTTTTGTAATCTGTAAGAAAATATTTCACAACGTCATATGCGTGACGGAAATACGTTACGAAGCCGTTGTGGACCTTGGCGTAAAATACTTTCGTGTTAAAAAAAAACGAAAATGGTGCGGCAGTTCACGTATCTTGTTTTTCACAGAAATGTAGTAGAAAACGACCCACACGACCTGCTGCGACCAATGTTTCCGAGTCAGAGTTTGAAACGTATGTCTGAAAGAGAGAGACAAGAATGTGATGAACAACCATTGTGGAAACATAGGGAAGTTGAATCAATACTCTGTTGTTTGTAAGTAGGCTCAAAGCGATAGGTTAAAGAAAAAAAAGGAGAAAGAACCGAAGAAGAAAGGCAGGGAGGTTAACCAAGCTTTGGCTCGGTTGGCTACCCTACACTTGGGATTGGGGAAAAATGGGAATGATAGAAAGGAAGGGATAAAAGATGAACAATTAGAAATAGATAGATGAGCACAATTGTATTACGTAGTGTCTATAGAAAGGAATAATCATGAATAGCAAAGGGGACAAACAATAGGATGCAATAATATAGATGTTCCCACCCAAAAAATTAGGTAATAAAGTGTCACTACTCCCCAACGAGAATCACCACCTTCCGGTCAGAGTAAAACCAACCCAACCCTCACGCTTCACACAGGTGGTAGCAAGGCGAATCTTGCTCAAGAGTGTTGTGGCTCGGGCGAGTTGGTTACCCACGGAGATAGCTCGAATTAGCGTGGCACGTTTGAAAAAAAAAAGGAAAAGGTGACACAGACGTCAAGAAAGGTGGGCGCTAAACGTAAACTCGTGAACAGAACTTGCTGGCAGAGACGCACTTGGCGTTACAGCTCAGAACGTAGGACCTTGCATATCACCTCTGAGGAGGCTTCATCCTGACACCAGGACACTCTTCTAGGATCTGTACGTGTAAAACGACATTGTCCTTTTTCAACGTAAGTTTAGTCTTCTGCCGTATGCATAGGTTGGTGAACTCACTCATGAGTTGACTCACTGAGACTAAGGTCGAGCCATGAGCCTCAGTCAGAATGAGTGCGGGTGAGTAATAATTTGGTGAGTTTGAGTCCGAGTGAGTCAGGCTCAGAAAAATGTTGGTGAGCCTGGGTCCGAGTGAGTCCAGAGCACCAGATATGTTTCATGAGTGAGTTCAAGTGAGCTGCACAATTTCTGCCGACCTATGTATTCGCAATTACCCGCGACCCATTTGCCCCGGTTCACGCAGCGATGCTGCCCCTGTAAGGGGAATTTCCAGAGCGGCAGAGCAGGCTGTGTCCTGGTGCTCGTCGCTTCTTCTTCTGTTGGATGAAATGCAAGACGTAGGCGACCCTCAAGGAGGAGGCCGACACCGCGACGGGAGGCCAGTGACACTGAAAGTCGCACAGCTTCGACAGCCGATACTCGGTCATCCACTGCACCGGCTACCTCAAGTCGTGGGCACTCGCCAAGCTCAGTTTGTACGAAGACGCCCCAGCGGACGGCTGCGTAGGGCGCGAAAACTACGCAAGCGCATTACAACTTAGAAGGGTATCGGCGTGGGATAGTTGGTATGGTAGCGCTCGTACTTGTTTCTCTAGTTGTCCTAGTCGTCAGTTCCCGCAATGCCAATCATCATGAGTACATCATCTTTCTTTTCTTGTTGTTGTAAACTGTCAGATTGGATACGTAACTTCGTACATAGTAAAGATGGCGCTTGCAAGAAGACGCACTCCCCTCCTACCCTCCAATAATTTACAAAACAGTGGGGGGGGGGGGCGGATGGCAGGTATGAATGACATCGCTCTGGTCACCCTCCTCCCCCCGCCCCAATCCAGAAAGTTGAGAAAGGTATTTCGGGGAAGTATACGCAGTGAGAAAGAGACGAGATCATGTGGAACTGAACTGGGCCTGTTCGTATTACCCTGTTTGGAGAAGGTTTCAGAAAACGGGAAAGAAAGATGAAGAAATCGCACTTGCCAGACTTGCACTAGAAATAAGCCAAACGCGCCGATGATGACGGTGGTGGTGTTGCAGATCTGGCTGGTAATCTCTCCTCCCCAGAGTCTCTTTTGAGGCATTATTCTTCACCGCTACTTACGAGTTTCACTTGGGCTAGTCTTCGGCAGATAAGTTCAAAGTAATTACCGATATTCCTTAACGCACCATCCATTCGCCTTTGGGATACGAATGTGTTCATTACAAGGACGATGACATTATGGCGTGACCATCGCAGACTGCATATGCTGATTTCGCTTCTTGCGGCGAAGAAATTAAATTAAGCTTAGTTGCGGCGTTTAACACTCAATTTAAACTGTGCAGAGCTAAGCAACGGTATTGCATTTGCCTCTAAGTTTGGAATCTGTAACTAGAGTACGAGGCACAGTTTGCAGGTAGTGGGTGAGAAGGGGGTCTGCATTGCGTCACATCTCTCGAGTGATGGTTTGTTAACGTGTAACTAGATCTCAGTACTTCAATTTCTTTTGAAGCTTCTGTGCGGGAGCTCCTTCTGTCGGATATACGCTACGTTGACACCTCGGGGGTCTCTTAGTCGGGGTGCCACGAAATAAACTCTGCACGTTGTTTTCCAGGTGCAACCTGAGCTGCTTAGTGTCCGTGGGCAGGGTGCACGGAGATCATGCCAGCAGCTCCGTGACAAGGACCGCACTCGATCCCGAGGCGGTACAGTTCGTCTCTAGGCACGCTGCCGACGGGAAGTTTCTTTTCATAGACAAAAAAGTGAGTGCTACTCAAGCTTTCCCATAGATAACCTCGCCCTCGTATTGCTGCAAACACTCTCCCAGTCGAAGAATAACTCCAGCATTGGTTGCAGAAAACAATGCCTCTTTCACTATTTTTTTATATGCGAAGCATGTCATAGCGAATTTCGGTGACATTGAACGTATCTATCTATCTATCTATCTATCTATCTATCTATCTATCTATCTATCTATCTATCTATCTATCTATCTATCTATCTATCTATCTATCTATCTATTTATCTATTTATCTATTTATCTATTTATCTATTTATCTATTTATCTATCTATCTATCTATCTATCTATCTGTCTGTCTGTCTGTCTGTCTGTCTGTCTGTCTGTCTGTCTGTGTGTCTGTGTGTCTGTGTGTGTGTGTGTGTGTGTGTGTGTGTGTGTGTGTGTGTGTGTGTGTGTGTGTCTGTGTGTGTGTGTGTCTGTGTGTGTGTGTGTCTGTCTGTCTGTCTGTCTGTCTGTCTGTCTGTCTGTCTGTCTGTCTGTCTGTCTGTCTGTCTGTCTGTCTGTCTGTCTAGCCACCTATGACCTTTAGCTCTCCTGGCCGTTTCGAAAATAAGGCATCGATACCAAACTTGACATGGCATAACATGACTGTATGAAGAACATATTTGACTAGTCATAACATGAAAATCATGACATGGATGTCATGAATGCCATGATTTACCTTTCATGGTCTTGCAGCTCTCTCAGTGGTTTTGTTCACATGGCATGTTGCAAAACTTGTATGGTATGGCATCATTGCATCGCGAACACAAGCGACTGACCCTAACATGATAATCATGAGATGCGTGTCATGTAACAACATTACTACATGCCACGCTCACGATGCACTGGCGGCCGTTTTGCTAGCTTCACTTATACCAAATTTGGTATTACGGGACGTGAATGAATGATGGAGGTATGATACTGATGCAAACATGATATACACAAGGTGCGTGTCATGTAACAACATGACTACATGCTACGCTCATGATGCGCTCGCGGCTGTTTCGATAGCTTCACATGTACCAAACTCGGTATTACGCGTTGCGAACGAACTACATAGGTAAATTACACATACAAACATGATAACCACGGCATGCGTGTCATGTAACAACATGATTACATGCCACACTCATGCGCTTGTGGGCATTTAGCTAGCTTTACATATGCCAAATTTGGTATTACGTGACGTTAATGAATTACGAGGTATGTGACTGATTCAAACATGCTAATCATGAGATGTGTGTCATGTGAGAACATGACACATGCCACAGTGAAGGTGCCAATACATTTCGACGTGACGCGGTGCGCGTGCTCATCGGCGTTCATTTTGTCGGGTCACACCAGCGTTGCCACGCCAGGCACCACTCCTTCCGTATACTAGTAGGCGAACGTGTCCCTCTGTCACAAAAAGAGGGAGACAGTGTTGTCTGAGTAGTGCAGCGTGTCGCATTTCGGCTGGTTGCCGTCGGGCAGCGTCGACGGACGCTGGTTGCACCGCTCGTGCCTGGCGTCAGATTATAGAGTGGTCGCGTTTTGCTAACGTAGCGTCGCTGGGCCCAGCGTGCGCGCGCGTCAACGCTACATCGGAGTATATGGGGCCCTTCATGATGCACCCGCAGCCGTTTTACTAGCGCCACATATACCAAATTCGGTGTTACGTGACGTCAATGGATGACGAAAGTATATGACTGGTACAAACATGATAATCCTGACACACGTGTCATGTAAGAGCATGGCAACATACCACGCTCATAGCGTGCTCGCGGTCATTTCGCTAGCTCCATATATACTAAATTTGGTATCACGTGACGTGAATAGATGATGAAGGTTAACGACACATTCAAACACGATAATCATTACATTGAAGTCATGTACGGCATCATTTACCTCCACCTCGTAACGTTGTGCTGATTTTAGAGTGACATATCAACCTTTCTCATTCGTGCTTCGCATATCATGGATTCCCACTGTACGTGGGATCTGCCAATTTTTTACCTAAGTAAAATATCTTGCCTGTAGTTTTGCGTTCTGCTTCTTCATCCTAGATCTGGACCTGGTGAACAGCTTCGTGAGTAGGAACATCCTGACAACCGGAAATCAGAGCAACAGTGAAGGAAACGACGATGCGGCCATGGCGGTCATCATGAGCTTGCTGGAAGTGGACTTGGTGGGCCAGTGGACTTGAGTGGCATGCCATGGCCCTTGCCTTGGAACACCCGTTTGCACTCCTGTTAACACGGACCTCTCGCGAACCATTTCTTGCATTGAACAGAGAAGAATACATCATCTATGGACACTCATGTGAAAAACATTGCATCTAGTCTGTATTAACTGTGAAGTGCGTGTACGTTACCGCACAGAATTGTAAGTCACGCTTCGGTAAAGACCGAGCCCAGCAGGAAACGTTTCAAGGAACTGACGTCCATCTCTTCCAGCGGGGTTCGCGGTAAACCACGTCGCGTGCTTGTCGTAGAGTGTTGGTCTTATTATTTAAACTTCCTGCGTTTTAACAGCGAGTTCTACTTCTCTACAGCGATGCTGGTTGGGCTCCACTATTTCCCTGTCCACAGATAGACGTGGGACCATGTCATATGGCCGCTTCGCAAGCATCGTTAAGATAAACTCTATACCCTTGCTGCACGTTCCCTGAATGCGTAAACGCACACATTTGGAATTGCAGGCCTCAGAAAAAGATTAACTAATGAGCACTGTGATGAAGCACTGCGCTGACAGTGGTAGAGATCACTTGCAATTGGACTGGAGTACGTTAGAAGATACTTGTACAGTACTCGCAAAACAGGCAAAACAAGTGTCTGATTTACCTCGATTCTTCGTCGTCTTCTTTGCAAAACGTCAGCCGATGCCCATACTGTGAGCCCTCGAAGGCACGTGATCTGATGCGTGCTTTGGCTGACACGCAGTTGAAAGTGATAGAGGTACAATTCTGTGTATACGCATCATGTCATATTCGACAAGTCTAGTCATCGCTGCCATGTTGGCGACATGATCTAAGCTGTGATACGACGGGATATACCAAAACACCACCCTACTTGCGCCAAAGGTAAATAAAGTTAAAAATGAGCAACAGTCCAAGTCACGTTCTGTAAGTCTCAACGGCGTGCTTGAATCACGTTGTGTTTTAATCACGATAGTCTTAACGATAATCGTGAAGGCTTCGTTAGTGTCACAAATTCCACAACAAATGAAGATATGCAACCAATTAAACTGAGCGATGATTCTGTGTCCGCCATAAGGGGTCGGTTGCGACGGTTTTATAGTAAAAAAATTAGCGCAATGATATTTCATGGTATATATGAAAAAAACCCACGGCGACTGTGCTCGTAAAATGAAGAACCGAATATGCGAATATTTGTGTCAAGATCAAGGTCATTACATGAGGTCGCGATGTTATTGTTCCATGGCCTATTGTAATAAAGTTATTCACGTTATTGTGTTCAAAATATATGTGTTTGAAGGATTATGGCATGCCTGTTTCTGTTGTCGTTATTCTAGTACCCTTGTGCAATCGGAGGGTCGCTTGTTTGCACGAGCTCTGCGACAGAAAAAGATGTTTCTAATGAGTCTGACTCTGGGTGCTCATCACACAGGTAACACACGACCCCGATTGGAAGCACTCTACTAAGCGATGGTTTGGGCATTTGAAACTTAATTGCAAAATGCTCACGTGGAACAGTGCGCTACGTATACCTACCCAAGGGTGCTACCCAAGGTAGCGATGACTTATGAAAGGTAGAAAGGACAGCCACTCATTCGTAGCATGAATACACAAGGAAATCCGCATTCCGTCTACATACTCCTATTCATTCTTTAATATGGGAGAGAGATAGATCAACGAAGGAGAGAGGTAGGGAAGTTAATCAAGCTAGGACATCGGTCATTGTGCTACCCTACTGAATCAGAAATCTATGGCGAAAAAATGGCTCACACGGTAAAATATCTTCACTGAAAGTAGGTCGGCCTAACTTTTGCAAGTGTGCTTTTTATAGCCCAGTGACTGAGACACTCGACATTGGAGTGTGGCACCATGGATTCAAAACTCAGCACAGCCTCGAAGTTTTCCTTACTTTTATACGTCTATTTATCCTTAGCGCATTAATAAGGTTGAAAGATACACACGTCCTCCAAGTCTGGGTCTTTAGCGCAACGGGTAAGACACACTTCTTTAAAGCGTCTGGTTCCAGGTTCGAGACTCAGTGCAACCTTGAAATTTTTTATTTGGCATGTAAATTTCTTCATGGCACATTCACAAGGTTCAGATATAGTGATGCTGTGCATGCCTGGGTCTTTAGCCAAGTTGTTAAGGCACTCGCCTCTGTAGCGTGAGACAGTAGTTTTGAAACTCAAGGCAGCCTACAAGTTTTATTTTGTTTTTTATATATGTTTGTTCATTGCGATTTGTATTACGTTGCAGAGAGATTGATAGATGGACAGACACCTTTAATAATTGAGGTGGCTTCTATGCTATCGACGTATATAGAAGCTACTATCACAGTCTTCTTTACGAGTAGTGTAAGTAAATAGTCATCAATCTTTATTAGTCGAGTAAAAGAACAGGTGATACAGTGCAGGTGAATAAGCAGGAAATGTCCCAAGGTATGGAGGCGGAAATGTTGTAGGCCCGTGTGCTCAGATTTGGGTGCACGTTTAAGAACCCCAGGAGGTCGAAAATTCCGGAGCCCTCCACTACGGCGTCTCTCATAACCATATAGTGGTTTGGGACGTTAAACCCCACAAATCCAATCCAAATGTCCCAAGGTTACAAACTGAAGGTTGGAGGTGATTAATAGGCGGGAAGTTTATTGTAAGAAACTGTGATAGTGGCTCAACTTTAGTGTGACGTCAACCGTTCAAAGACGGACCTCTCGTGCACCTAGGAGCGTCCAGAGCAGAAGCTTCCCCTGATGTTATGGCTTTCCCACAGTGCATGTCGAAAGTTAGTCGAAAGAGTCGGGGCTTTTATCACTCTTGACAAGGCTAAAGTTTTGTATGACGTCACAACTTGCAGCGGAGGATATACTGTGCGTTTACATTGAAGCATCCCGAGCTGAAGCTTCCCCTGATGCATTTATATTCCCGCAATGCATGTTGAAAAGCAGTCGAAAAAAGTTGGGGCCCTTATCGCCTCTGATAAGGCTAAATTTTTGTCTGACGTCATGAGACTTTTTGGCCATTTCTGACATATGTGAAACGAAAAGATACCATATTAGGTCCACCGCTTCAAAGTGTGACGTCAGACAAAAGTTGAGCCTTATCAGGGGTGATAAGGGCCTCAACTTTTTCGGCTACTTTCTTGACATGCATTGCGAGAAAGCCAACAAGCAAGGAATATTCAGCTCGGAAGACCCTCATATAAACGTACCGCATATCTTTCGTTGCACGATGTGACGTCAGGCAAAGTTTGAGCCTTATCAGAGGTGATAAGGGCCTCAACTTTTTTGGCTACTTTTTGACATGCATTGCGAGAAAGCCAACAAGCAGGGGAATATTCAGCTCGGGAGACTATAACATAGACTTACAGTACATCCTTCATTGCACGGTGTGGCGTCAGACAAAGTTTGAGCCTTATCAGGGGTGATCAGGGCCTAAACTTTTTCGGCTACTTTTTGACATGTATTGCGGAAAAGCCAACAGATCAGGTGAAGTTCCTGCTCGGGAGACTCTAATATAAGCGTACAGTATATCATTCGTTGCACGGTGTGCCGTCAGAGAAATGTTGAGCCTTATCAGGGTTGGTAAAGGTCTCAACGTTTTCAGCTGCTTTTTTGACATGCATTGTGGGAAAACCAACGCATCAAGGTAAGCTTCAGCTCAAGAGATTCTAATGTAAACGTACAGCAAACGGGTAGCGTAACTTCTACGGAAGCCAATGGATCCAGTAGTGCGCGGCTCATAGCCACCGTCGCCATCTACGTGAGGAAGGGACAACTAAGAACAAACAAAAAATGAAAAAATAAAATATGACGTCATAATCGAAAGCGGTAGCGTCGTCCCGAATTTGCCCGACATGGCGCGAAATGGAAACTTTTCTTAACTACTGACCTTTTACGTGCCGTTAATAATACGCAATTTCGTTGCGCCCTAATTGTGTCTCGCTAATTGCATGCAAGAGAAAAAAGAAGCAAACAAAGATTGTGGAAGCAAAGTTGTTTTATTAACCAAATGACGTACTCGCAATATGCACACGAAACTTCGCAGAGGCAATTGTGCGACAACTGTTCCCTAACACGATAGCACAGCAGTTCAAAAATTCACGTTGCCCAATCGTCGCAAACCACTTGCAGCAAGACCGCAGCTTTGAAAATATAGCTTTTGCAGCCGTAGAGTACAGAGTCTCTTTGCTTAGCGTGTCATGTTCACCGTCTCCAGCGAAAGCAGTCAGCAGTGACAGGAGCGGCTCTTGACGCATTCAAGTTGAGCTCTGAAATGCCAAACCAGTAAACAGCGCATAAAATATAAGTAAACTACTGAAGGTGCGCACTGAACCGCCACAGAAACGTGAGCGATGCCACCTTAGTATGGCAATGCGCTGAATCTAAGAACACGCTAAACTAAACAGACACTCCAGGAAAAACCATTGGCTCATGTTACCAGACTGCCTGCATATGCCCGCTGTTTCTGAAACTAAACGAATGAAATCGGGTGCTCAACCACCTACAAATGACTAAAGTTTTCTTAAAGCAATCTACAAATGTTTTTGTAACAAATAATATAAAACTATCGAAAATAACGGGTCACTATTTTTTTTTTGCTTTCAATATTTGTCCCCTCCTCATCTAGTCGCACTTCAATCGTCACGCAGTTGTTAATGTCTGTCGCAACAGGTTTCGGACCGCTTTTCGTTCCAATTTTCGTGTTGTGTACAGTACATCATTCGCTGCACTGTGACTTCAGCAAAAAGTTGAGCCTTATAAGGGGTGATAGGAGCCTCAACTTGATTGATGAGTGGGGTTTAACGTCCCAAAACCACGATATGATTATGAGAGACGCCATAGTGGAGGGCTCCGGAAATTTCGACCACCTGGGCTTCTTTAACAAGCACCCAAATCTCAGCATACGGCTTGCCCCTGTCATCCCTCCCTGCTTAGTTGTCAGCTCTTTCGCCGGGACGAGAGAAGAGAGAGCGCAATTGCAGCGTGCGACAAATCTGTCAAAACTCTGCTCATACTGGACGGATTCTTAAACGTTTTGCAGCGTTGAATTCGTGAGGAATTGGGCTCTTTTAGTGATTAGTGAGTCCATTCCATGATTACTAGAAAAAAGTGTTTCAGGACTCTTTTAGGATGTTTGCGTGAGTAACGTGGCAGCAGCAAGTACAGGACAGGGTCGATTGGAAGAACATGCATGAGAGAGGCCTTTGCCCTGGGCTTGGCGATCTTGATGATGATGATTATGATCATGATCATGATGATGACGATGATGATAAGCGGGATATCTCAGGTGATTTCTAACGTGGATGGTCGAAACCTTCATGAGATACTTCTACAGACCGCACAGCCAGAAGTCGTCACTGATGCGACTCGGGCTTGTTTTCGGCCTTTACGATGTCAGGATGCCTACTGCATGAAAGATGTTAAACGAAAGAGGTCTGTTTCATTCCTGTCGTGCTTATGATCGTCATTATCTGCCTTGTTTATTGCAGACAATAAATTTGGCTCTTAAGGTGGGCACCTACCAGTTCGTGGATGATATGTCGTGCATCGCGTGGTAAGAGCTCTGAGGGTGTGTGCCGGGCTAATCAAACATAATGGAACTTTGTTTCTGAAGTGCACAATTTCGTTAAGGGGCAAAGCTCCTTATGGCGTGGCTTGTGCGTCTCCCATGGTCGTAGTGCGTAACCTGTGACACATACTCGCATACCAATGGCACGTACCCACCCTCGGGCACATATTCGCATGTCCGCATGTTACGAAAAACGTAGTACGGCATCGTTATCACGCTCTCGGTGTTAACAAAGCACTGACAGCAGAAATGTGGTACATACTCTTGTTTAGTCCTTGGATTGTCCGCTGGATGTCGGTACTTGTGTATGATGAATATATGAGAAAAAGAAGTGAGATGGCGGTACTTGAAGTGTTCACTAGATGGACAAACGGGCGTATGGACGGATGGACATACAGTTAGACAGACAGACAGACAGACAGACAGACAGACAGACAGACAGACAGACAGACAGACAGACAGACAGACGGACGGACGGACGGACGGACGGACGGACAGACAGACAGACAGACAGACAGACAGACAGATGGATGTACGAATGGACGCACGCATGAACGGACGCACGAACGGTTGCACGTACGTATGGACGGACGCATGGACTGAGACACGGACGGATTGACGTAAGTTTCGCCCCACTCAACACCATTCATTCCGTGGATATGCTGTGGTTTTTTGCAGCCTGAAAGCCGTGGCGGGTATCAAGAGTTTGTTCATCCTGTATATATTCATCTTTGAATTAATTCTTCAGCCACCTTTGGCAACAGCGACTCACCGTCTTGAAAATTGTGTCACGGCAAACAGCAAAGACATAGAACCTTGCGTCTTTCATAGAAGTTTTACAATGTCCATCAAAAATTCACTCTTATTGCTCTTGGTTCTCCAGTGAGCAGTCTATCCCGGCCCACCAACTTTCATTTACGGCTCGTCCTAAAATAAACCTGGTTTCGTTCCTTATTAGACACGTCTTTTTAACCACTTCACTCAGCCTAGAGATAGTCGTGCCAGCCTCTACGTTTCCTATCGACTTACAGCGAACGCCGTAGGCTTTTTAATTCAACCGAATGCACTTTATCTAGTTTAACTTCAAGACGTCTGGATAGTCAGACCTTACGTACGACGTGGGGAATTCCTTCGCCTATTCATAAAGTGCGCTTTAAAAAAGAAAAAAGAAGATGATATGGCGACCCTGCATTCCTGCGAGCAATTAAACGAGCCAGGGAGGCTTCGAGCGAGGCCTGAGAAGTCGGCTCCATTCTCACCGTCGCAATGCCCTTGCTCTCTGCATTCCCTGGCACGTTCATCTGAGGCCCTTAATATTCACTGGCTTGACTTATGAGACTTGCGCATAGAGTCTTCGACTGAAGTGGGTGGTAAGCAACCACTGTCGTGACTACATCAATGAAATCTCTTTTGATTGCTAGACTCAGATTCAACGCTCTTGTTCTTTCTAATATTACTCCGTAGTAATATCGTCTGAGCCTTTCCAGGAGCGCGACGTTGATATTATTTTTACACGAATGAAAATCTCTTTAGTGGCTGTACCAGTGACGTCAGGCGTGTCGTACCTGCACAAGTTACACGAATATACGGAGAGTGATGGTGACCGAAATTTCGCCATCTCGCTGTTCAGGATATGGAAACAGGCCGGTGAAAGAGAGAGCTAGTTTAATGAAGAACGCTAAAGGCGAAACGTTGAGTGGCGGAAACGCATCGGATACTGTTGTGGCATCGATACTTGAAGCAGACATATACGCGCCGACTTTGTGTAAATTCAAGAGGATCAAAAAAGTGCGCGCTATTTAGAATGAGTGAAAGAGTTACGAAAAAAATGATAGGCGTGTACTTCTTGGTCTACCTAAATATCTGTGTCGAGAAAATTGAATTAAATGGCGTTAAATAATAAATAAGCACCGCACATATATTTCCCTTGCAAGATATCGCTTTGTGCACTAAACTGAACAATTTTTGTTTGAGTGTAAAAAGGATTGACGCTGCGTCTTCTTTATTCCTACCACTTTCAGTGCCGTTACGCTGTTGCAAAAAAGAAAAAAAAAGCCACGCGTCTCCAAGAACTGAATTATAATGAGTGGGCGATGCTATAGCTTCGCCCACTCATTATGAACCGTTGTACTTATAACGGCAAGGGTTCCTAGCGTCTACATTGAAGTCACCGTCTATAGTATAACTGAAGGGTTCCTGCTTGTAAGTGTTCTATATTGTTCTGTCACAGTTATGATTGCTGTTCGTCTATTACAAGCCTTTTATTTTATTACAAGCCTTTTATTTTAAGTCTATAATGGCACGTTGAATTAATCAACTAATTAAAAGTGTTCGTGCTTCTGGGTGTTTTATATTGCTATAAATGTCCCATTTTTTCTTTCTTTGAACCTTTTGTTAGCGGCACAGGTGGGTTTTTCTCAGCTGCGTAGCATGCGTTTTGGTACAGTGTGGACGCCGATACATCGGACAACAAGGCTAGGCTCTGAGGAGCTTCACTCGTAAGAGTTCACTGAGCTACTGTACAGGTAATTATTTTTTGTAGTTTTGGACAGTGAATTGAGAGAGATAATTCATTAGTAAGCTAGCACATGTGTCCCGAAGGCATCCTGCTAAAGCACTGACATTTGGGAAAGTGGGATTTAGTTGAACGAGCTGAGTGGCTTAAGCGCGCAGCGATCGAGTACAGAGGCAAAATGTTTGTGTTTCATCTTTCCCTTCGACCCGGTTCGTTTCGCGCTGAAACCACTTAACGTGTTTAGGACCTCCTGAATTGCGGTCGGTTTTACGAGATTCTCCAGTACCTTGCAGAAGTTGTACCCTTCCAGGTGAGCTGAGTATGCAACGGAAGCAGCCAAGTATGGCTCATCGTTGATTCGTGTTAGAAAGATTTTTCTTTATTTCTTTTGCACCACCCTACGAGAAAGCATTCAGGAGCAGTAAAGAAGCCACTGTCGGTGCCCCATCCGGTTTTGTGCTGTGCATCTTGGAAGGCGCTTCTTCTTTGTCCATTTAGTACATTTTTTTTCGTTTCAGAGCAATTTTCTTGCGCTTGAGTTGGAAACGCGCTTCAGTATTGCGTGTCTTATCAAAACTATTCTCTATTCCGGGCAAGTTAAATAAAAATTCGGGATATTCCAGATAGTCTTAGCTCTTTCAAAGATTAGCGAAGGTGAAGGTCTACTAATGCCTTCTGTTGATGTGCTGTTGAGGTTCCGCTAATGTTCTGCACTTTATGAACAACGCTCTTTTATTGGGCTTTTTGAAGTATGTGTTCAACATTGTGTTCACGTCTAACATCGCGGTCATATTCGGTCAGACTCGTATTTGATTACACTTTCTGCAAGGCTTTTGAATAAATTCCTATTCATGACATTCTGCTGGCGTTTAGGAACCGTTATATTGCGGTTCATAGAACTTTCATTTGTCGCTTACTATTTTTCCAGATTTTTCCAGAGTCGTACGGTACAATCGCCGGACTCACATTTAAGCACCTTTGTGAGCTTTCGAACCACTTCCTCTTTCTTGAGTTGCAATGAATTCCGGTCTCGCGAACTGTGCTCTGTGTTGAATTGCACATTCTATACACTGTCTACGAGATCCGACTTTCCCAGTACACACTTCAGCCGTCACAGCTCATATCTACCATATCCACTCCCAATGGCGCCTCACTGTTCATTTGATTCAGAACGCACGGGCGTACACCATCCCCATTCCCCAACCTCCGACCCCTCGACCCCCCTTGAGCGGGTGCTTGGTATGTAGACTAACAAGCATCACCTTCTCATCTCTTGCTGTTTCACATATGTTGGTCAAACGGGTCAATGCCAGAACGTACCGTCAAACGAGCACAATTTGAAGGTGCAGAAAAGAAACTATGTTTTTTTTTTGCCCAGGACCGTGCTCAGAGTGGTTGTACTCGTGGGTTTGACCCAGCTGTGCTTCTGGCAAGACATGCCAATGATCACACAAGGGCGATCACTGAAGCCTCGATTATTGCCAGTGGTAACTGTATTAGCGAACCCTTGGATGCCCTCACTTTAAAAGGACTGGTATTTTTGACAGCGCAGACTATAGCACAAGTTTCGCATGCACTTAATTTTATTCTCGTTCATTGCTGTATCGCCTCCCGTGGTACGTCCTATAAGATTTTTCTGCTCAACTTGCTGACGCCTGTTCCTGGTTGTTCGCGTGTACGTACGAGATATGAAATGATGACGCTCATGATATATTTGATTCCCTTAAGTTTCTGTTATGAAAGATGGATTACCAACTTGCCAAACCTAAAACTTAGCTTCCCTTAACTTAAGATCTGTGAGTCTTAAAGCGCAAAACACACATGATACTCAAGAAGAGCTAGACGAGGCACGTTTCTTGTGTATATTGTGTGGTCTGCGCTTCCATGTAACATCATGAATTATTCAACCTCGCCCAAGCATCTGTTATCCTGAATAGTGGGACGATTTCACGTAGTAAACGTGTTGTGATATGTCACACACACCTCTGTTTTCATGCATCATAAAGCTGAGTTAATTAGGAGAAACCTCGACAGCAAATCAAAGCTACATCCCAGTAGCCTGTCGTCTTCCCATTTCTGCCCCACCGCGGTGGACTAGTGGCTAATGTACTCGGCTGCTGACCCGCAGGGCGCGGGAGGAATCCCGACTGCGGCGGCTGCATTTTCGATAGAGCCGAAAATGCTGTAGGCCCGTGTGCTCAGATTTGGGCGCACATTGAAGAACCCCATGCGGTCGACATTTCTGGAGCCCTCCACCACGGCGTCTCTCATAATCATATGGTGATTTCAGGACGTTGAACAACACACATCAATCTTCCCATTTTTATATAGAAAACTCTGAGCGCAACGAAAGTTAGTATCTTTTACTCATGCACACCATGCAAAGACGAAGCTTGTATAACAGCATTGTATAACGTTGTGCAGCAGGGCTGTGGGAAAGGGAGTTGAGCACGATGAGGATGAAAAAGAAAAGGGGAGAGTGTAAAACATAGCGCAGATGGAATGGAAAAGAGAGAAGCAGAAAGAAACACAGAAAAGGAGACAGAGAAAACAGCAACAGCAACGAGACGTAAGTAGTAGAGAGAGAGAGAGATAGAGAGAGAGAGAGAAAAGATAGAAAGAGGAAGGAAACATCGCGTCATCGAACGCATAAACTTTCCTAAAAATACACCACAAGAAACTCTGGCGCTAGTGCCTATGGGAGCTGCAACGCACGGCGCTTCATCCAGCATGGGAATGATGGGTAGTGCATTGATTCGCCTTAATGTTCGTACTTTGTGCTCTTTTGGCTTGGCGTGGCTTGAAGCCGCTTTGTCATGAGACGACAATCCGCAAATATTCAGCAGTTTTATGTCACGACCTTAATCTTTTACGCTCACAGATTAAGGTCTCGTTACGAAGTTCCAAACAACCCGTTCTTTTATTCGGAACAAAAGGGAAACATAGCGATAAACGAACCCACACGTGTGTCCGAAGCCGCAAGCACAAACACTAGGCAAATCCAACTACTACCCATCATTTACATGATGACTCAACAAGCCTTATGGCCTAGCAACCACACTGCGCACCACCTAGCTGAACTGTGCATGCACAGTGGCTATTTACGCTGTACACTGATAGTGGCGAACAGGGCGTAGGCCATCGGTAATCCTATTATCGGCGGGACGTGTCGTCTTTTGTATACAGTGGTCGCCAAACCTTCCAGAATGTATTCCTGGTGCTCGTGTAAGCTCTAGAATAACGCCATTGCTCGCGTTCTGGCCGAAATTTGTACAAACTAATCTACAACAATCGTGAACCTTCTTGAAAGCTGAGGCATGGCTTGATTGATTGATATGTGGGGTTTAACGTCCCAAAACCACTATATGATTAGGAGAGACGCTGTAGTGGAGGGCTCCGGAACTTTAGACCACCTGGGGTTCTTTGACGTGCACCCAAATCTGAGCACACGGGCCTACAACATTTCCGCCTCCATCGGAAATGCAGCCGCCGCAGCCGGGATTCGAACCCGCGCCCTGCGGGTCAGCAGCCGAGTACCTTAGCCACTAGACCACCGCGGCGGGGCAGGCATGGCTTGTGACCAAGGGTTTCTAACAGTCTTTTCGGATGAAACTCGAAAGGGGGGGGGGGATAAACAACAAGAGGGAAGGAAGGGAGGTTAACCAGGCACATGCCCGGTTTGCTACCCTACGCTGGGGGAATAGGAAGGGGGCATAAAAATGAGAGAGAGAGGAAAGCGAAGTGAAAGAGAGAGAGAGGGAAAAAAAGAGGATTGTCAGTCAATCGGCTGGCGCGTATGCAGTGGTGGCACTACACAAAAGTTAAAGGTGGTCACGTAGGCCTGTAGTCCTCAAAAAGCACAAGACAGCTTTGACTGCTTTTTGAGCCGACGAAAGGCGATGGCGGTGTTCCAGTAGCATATGCACAGAGAGTGGCCGATCGCCCAATTGTCGCAATGCGTCCGAAAGCTTCTGTCTTTCTGAGGCAAATCGAGGGCAATGGCATATCAGATGGTCGATGTCTTCTTTGGTGCAGCAGACGTCGCATTCCGCATTGTCGGTCAAACTCGAAGACATCACAATAAACACGCGTGGTAATACCAAAGTTCGCGTTAGGAATGCTAAGAACACCAGCGACGCATGTCACTTAACTGAGTTCGAACTGAAGGACAAGTGATTCTATCAGACACGCCAAAAAGGCAGCCGAATCGAAAGACGATGTCACGGAAACGAGAGGCGATAGAAAAAGACGCCTGAGGAGCAAGAGCAATAGAAAGGCACGGAACGGAAAGTGAACTAAGAAATAATCCGAGACTGCACAAAACATGTGTCTTTTTCAAAATGACGTTGACACGCCATGCGTTCCGTCATGTCTCACTTATATTTAGTCTTTCTACTCGTCAACCACAAAGGCTTCAATTCGAGACTCACAATATCTCTCACTATTATATATCTATAGGTCTTTCTTTCTTCTTGTCTGTGCAATCGACTCCTGAAATAGATTACTTGTCGGCTCACATGCTTCCAGCTGGCAACGCTGCCACGAAATGATAAAAGAAAAACTCCGTCTAAGCATACTGAAGTAAGAATTCAAGTGAAGATGCGATAAAACGCGATACTGAAAAGGAATATGACGACCAAATCGATTTTGGCATTTCTTCAGGTTCGAGACTGTGGAGTCCGAGTGAGAACCGAGGCCCATCGATCTCCCTGAGGTTTTCCAATGTATACGGAGAAGGTCCTTCTCTGGAATGGACTCTGAGAAACAACAGTAATACTGTGGAGAGAACTTAGGACTCTTCCATTTCCATTTACAGCGACGGATAGCCCGCTCTCAGCGGCATTTATAACTCGTTCTCGGTCAACCTGGCTAAAGTCGACACAAGCGCACTTTTTTCCAGGCATCGCAAAAAACAACAAAAAAGTGACAACCAAAAAAGTGATAACAAAAGCAAATTTTAGAAGCTTGTGCGATGTTCTATTGAATTCCCAGCCTCGTTTCTTTTTGCTTGACTGCCACAATTCATTTATTTATTTATTTGATTTGCATACACAGATACACAAGGACACACAGGAAAGAGGGAGAGAGCAAGCTGGCAACTGCCACCTGGAGGCGCTTAACGCCTGCTCACTCTTTAGGGTGGATGGAACAAACAGAGGAAACAAAGAATAGATGGGAGAGAGGGGAAGGAAGATGAGGAAGAGATTGATTTCTGGGGTTCAATGTCCCAAAATCACCATATGATTATGAGAGACGCCGTAGTGGAGGGCTCCGCAAATTTTTACCCCCTGGGGTTCTTTAACGTGCACACAATCAAATTTGTTCTCTTTTATTACGAATGCCGCCAGAACTTCACGCGTAGTTTTATCTTCACTTCTAATATAGATTGCACGTTAATACGGAGAAGTGCACGGAAGCGCTTCAAAAATTGCCAGATTCCACGTACAGTGGGAATCGATGATATGCGAAGCACGAATGAAAAAGGTTGATATCTCACTTTAAATTCAGCGCAACGTTACCAGGTGGAGGTAATGGATACCGTACATGACTTCAGTGTTATGATTATCATGTTTGTATGTGTCGTTTACCTTCGGCATCTATTTACATCACGTGATACCAAATTTTGTATATGTGGCGCTAGCGAAACGCCCGCGAGCACACTATGAGCGTGGCATGTTGCCATGTTCTTACATGTCACGCGTGTCAGGATTATCATGTTTGCAGCAGTCATATATTTCGTCGTCCATTGAGGTCACGTAACACCGAATTCGGTATATGTGGAGCTAGCAAAACGGCCACGAGCGCATCATGAAGGGCCGAATATACTCCAATGTAGCATCGACGTGCGCGCACGCTGGAAACAGCAACGCTACGTTCGCAAAACGTGAGCACTCTATAGTCTGACGCCAGGCGCGACCGGCGCGACCTGCGTCCGTCGGCGCGGCCCGACGGAAACCGGCGCGAAATGCGACATGCTGCATTTCGTGCCTATGCGTTACCCAGACAACACTGTGTCTCCCTCTTTTCGTGACGGAGGGACACCGAACGCGCTGAAACGCGCATGCGTGAAAGTAACGCAGCGCGCGCCTGCGAGTATACGGCAGGAACGGCGCTTGGCGTGGCAACGCCGGCGTGACGCAACGAAATGAACGCCGGCGAGCACGGGCACCGCGTCACGTGGAAATGTATTGGCTACTTGACTGTGGCAAGTAGTCATGTTCTCACATGACACGCATCTCATGATTATCATGTTTGCACCAGTCACAAACCTTTGTCATCCATTGGCTTCACGTAATACGAAATTTGGCATATGTGAAGCTAGCAAAACGGCCACGAGCGCGTCATGGGTGTGGCATGTAGTCATGTTGTTACATTACACGCATGTCGTGATTATCATGTTTATATGTGTCATTTACCTATGTCGTCCGTTCACGTCGCGTAATACCGAGTTTGGTACATGTGAAGCTAGCGAAACGCCTGCGAGCGCATCATGAGCGTAGCATGTAGTCATGTTGTTACATGACCCGCATCTCATGATTACTATGTTTGCACCAGTCATATAGCCCCACCGTGGTGGTCTAGTGGCTAAGGTACTCGGCTGCTAACCCGTAGGTCGCGGGTTCGAATCCCGGCTGCGGCGGCTGCATTTCCGATGGAGGCGGAAATGTTGCAGGCCCGTGTGCTCAGATTCGGGTGCACGTTAAAGAACCCCAGGTGGTCGAAATTTCCGTAGCTCTCCACTACGGCATCTCTCATAATCATATGGCGGTTTTGGGACGTTAAACCACGCAAATCAATCAATCAATCAATCACAAGTCACATACCTTCGTCATCCATTCACGTACCGTAATACCAAAGTTGGTATATGTGACGCAAGCGAAACGGCTACGAGCGCATCATGAGTGTGGCATGTAGTCATGTTGTTACATGACACGCCTGTCATAATTTTCACTAGGGTCTGTTGGTTGTGTTTGCCATGCAATCATGTCATACCATACTAGTTTTGCAACATGCGATGTTAACGAGACTACCGCAAGAGCTGCAGGACCATGAAATGTAGATCATGACATTCATGACATAGATATCATAATTTTCATGTTACGATTAGTTAAATATGTTTTTCATACAGTCATGTTATGCCATACGAAGTTTGGTATCGGTACCATTATTGGAACAGCCAGGGGAGCTAAAAGTCGTCGGGGGCTAGATAGACAGATAGACAGACAGACAGACAGACAGACAGACAGACAGATAGATAGATAGATAGATAGATAGATAGATAGATAGATAGATAGATAGATAGATAGATAGATAGATAGATAGATAGATACGCTCCAAGTCGCCGAAGTTCGCTAAGAAATGCTTCGAATATAAAAAATGAAGCCCAAATGGGATCAGACTGCTCGCAGCGCTGCGATCGGTGGTTTACAATGTGTCTACGTTCAAAATTTGCACACGGCTCCACCAGAGCGGTGCAGGGGCAAAATTTTCGCTTCCCGCGGCTCAAGTGCTCTAATACGAGGTGACATCATCAAGAGGGAATTCATAGCAGACGACGGGACTAGTTGAGCGAGCATTGTGGGCCTGTGCTCACAGTCGGCCTGTTTGCAACTGAGCTCCATAATACGGCACTGACGCACACAAACGTCACCGATCATGCACGCTAGTGAAATATTCGGGTGGCTGTACAGGTGCGCACAAAATTATTGGGAGCGCCGGAGTGGTGGCCGTTCGTCAGTTGAGCGCGCCGGTGAAAAAGGGTCTGCGCATGTGCGATCCCTCGTTCCTCAGTATATCTAAAAAGGCGTTGCCTTGCTCTAAAGAATAGTGTTGGGTGCCTTTCAGCGTTCCAAAAGGGTGCTGTGCGGACGCGGTCTCTCAAACGCCGTGTGCGCGGTGGAGCGTATCGGCGCGCTTGTCTACGCCTGAATCGGCGTTGCTGCCCTTGAATGCAAAATACGTAACTTGATTGCTCATTAGTCGCGCGATGAGACCTCGCAGTTAACCTTTGTGGGCAGCGTTTGCGGTAGTTTAAATCAGAGAGCAGCTTACTACACCTTCAGAGTTCAATTAAGGACGTAAACGTTAATTATGCAACGAGTAACTCAGAGAAACTCAAGAATTACAAGAATAAAGAAAGTAGCATAATTTGTTTAAACATTGGAATGTGGACGTCAGGCACCTTAATTAAACCACGATAAAGTGAGCTAGTGACTACGTGAACACAATTACGGGTAATTAAAAACAACTAACTGTTGGGAACGGTAACGGAGATCACTCAATGTCAAGACTCCGCGACAAGACTGGTGACGCCAAGTTTGAACTCATTGGTAGTTAATTTAGGTTCATTACCTATTAGGTGTCAGCTAAAAGTACTCAAATTTGGGCGAGATCGTACTTGAACATAGTGGTATTTAGAGCGCGTAAACAGACAAAAAAAATGGCAGCATATCCACGGAGTGAATGATGGAGAGTGGTGCGAAGAATTAGTCCGTCCATTCGTTCTTCCTTCCGTCCGTCCATGCGTCCGCCAGTGTGACCGTCCATGCGTTCATCAGCCCGTCCGTGCGTGCGTCTGTTCGTGCGTCCGTCCCCGCGTTCGTCCATGCAGCCGCCCCTGCGTCCGTTCATGCGTCCATCCATGCATCTGTCTACGTTTCCGTTCGTCCAGCGATTCAACACTCGAAGTACCACCATCTCGCATCTTTTCATCATATATTCCCCATATAGAAGCACCGCCATCCAGTGGACATTCCAAGGACTAAACGAGTGGTGGCACACGCACACTTTCTTACGGCTTGCGCTTCGAGTCCACTTCCCACCTTTAACCACCTCGAGTTCATGGTATATACTAGTTCACTGTATTCATGGCACTGCGGCCGAACGCTCGCTAAACCTTTCGAAAACCAAGGAGGTTACGCCCAGCGAGTATGACGTAGCAAACTTTTCCAGTCAGATTGTGCTCAATTTACATGCCAATGGCTGCTAATGGGAAATGAGAGGCGGAGAATTCGGCTTTTACTTTCTTACAGCTTGCGCTTCGTGTCTACTTCCCATTTTTAACCAGCTCGAGTTCATTCATGGTATATACAAGTTCATTGTATTCATGGCACTGCGGCTCAACGCTCGCTAAACCTTTCTAAAGCTAAGGAGGTTACACCCAGCGAGTATAACGTAGCAATTCTTTCTTGTCAGATAGTGCTCAATGTACATGCCAATGGCTGCTAATGGTGATCGCAGCCTGCGCGTTAACTAAAAGCCGAATGCTCCTGTCTCTCATTCCCCATTAGCAATCATTGACATGTACATAGAGCACAATTTTTTATTGTTCAACAACGCACAGAAGAAGTCTCTCACCGGCACCACCTTGGAGGTCAAAATTTTATACTCGTTACATACTACAGGGGGACGAACGGGTGCCGCTATAAGGAGCTTCGCCCCTAAAACGCCCCGCCGTTGTGGTCTATATTGGCTGCGGTACTCGGCTGCTGACCCGCGGGTCGCGGGATCGAATCCCGGCTGCGGCGGCTGCATTTCCGATGGAGGCGGAAATGTTGTAGACCCGTGTGCTCAGATTTGGATGCACGTTAAAGAACCGCAGGTGGTAAAAATTTCCGGAGCCCTCGACTACTGCGTCTCTCATAATCATATGGTGGTTTTGGGACGTTAAACCCGACATATCAATCAATCATCATCAACAAACAAAAAAACGAAAGACAGAGCGCTCATTTGTATAACCGTGTCGTCCATTTGTTGTCTGTTTACGAGCTATAAGTACCACTAAGCTGAAGGTGTACTTATCTCAGAGTTCATTACGGTCGCGCGCCACAAGGATCACTCGTACGTTTAGAGCTTCCGCTGCACGGAGCGCGAGAGCGCTGTATATGCTATACAGGCCACGATATGCCCTGGACGTGTCATCGCAGTGCCGGGAGGGGCAAACCGCATGCTTTTTTCTAACGCAGGGCAACGCCTGCCTGGAGATACTGCGACGAAAGGCGCGCTTGCTCGGGATGCCGTGCAAGCTCATACCATGGCTGTATTTCTGCGCCGGTGTGCTCCGCCGACGAGCGGCCACCGATGCGGAACTCCGAATCATTCTGCGGACACCACCGTTTCGCGGCACGCGAAGCAGTCCGATGCATGACGTAAATTTTGCTGGGAGTTTGCCGACAGGGGCACCTGTGCCTGCAGCATCTATCGATGATTGATATGTGGGGTTTAACGTCCCAAAACCACCATGTAATATCATGAGAGGCGTCGTAGTGGAGGACTCAGAAAATTTTTGACCCCCTGGGGTTCCTTAACGTGCAGTCGAATCTGAGCACACGGGCCTACAGCATATTCGCCTTCATCGAAAATGCAGCCGCCGCAGCCGAGAT
This sequence comes from Rhipicephalus microplus, assembly GCF_043290135.1. Lineage (NCBI taxonomy): Eukaryota > Metazoa > Arthropoda > Arachnida > Ixodida > Ixodidae > Rhipicephalus > Rhipicephalus microplus. The sequence goes on along the minus strand of NC_134700.1, from coordinate 244,236,563 downwards.
TTGGTTCCGCGACCTGCAGGTCAGCAGCCGAGTATCTTAGCCACTAGACCAGTGCGGCGGGGCCCCTGTAGGATCTAGGTGAATTAGAAGATACAAAGCAGAAACAGGACGGACTGAACCTTCTACAAGAGGGTCTAAAATTACGAGAAATAGAAAAAAATGTTGTCACCCATCTTTCTAAAGACACTGAGCATACAATGCATACCTAGGTCGAGACCCAAACCGAAAATCAACAAATATTTGCCATATCGCCATTTATATATTTAGGTCGTGACGGGCCTCTTAAATTCACCGATTCACCAATTGTGTGAAAAGTAGCCGCTCCCCTCCACGGCCGCCCCTTGCTTTTTGCCCTTGCCTTGTGCTCACGCCTATCTCTCGAAAGCATGCATCGCAAGTTCGAAGTGTTAGAAAAGGGAGCCCACACAGCTGTTCGCATACATATGACTGTGCTTCGCACGGCTGTTCGCAAAAAAAGAAGAAAAAAAGAAGGAAAACATTTTCCACGATGGAGAATCAGTGAACGGGATAGCAACAAAACGGAATGTTATACCTAGGCAATGGCTCTCGTCATCACGAAACTCAACAAAACTCTGGCGATAGGTTGCGGAGGTGGTGAAGTGGTTCTCGTGCTGTCTCTTCAATGAGAAGTGAGCGGTGATAGAACAGCACGCTCGAGGGTAGAGCCCCTGCGACCACTTGATCAGAGTTCTCAGCCGCTGCCAAAGTGACCTAGCCCCTGTCCCTTCTCACGGCGGAGCCCTCCATTGTCCACATCTCTGCTAGAACCGCGGCCGTGTGCAGCCTTCGCAAGCTATCGCTCGCACATGGAACGCACGATGTGTGGGGTGTTATCAATCCGAACGTTTTACGGAACATGACGGCGACGGCGGAAAGTCGCCTCGAATGTTTGTATGATTGCTATCGAAAATGAAAAAAAAAAGTGTTCGTAGGAACGGAGTGAAACGCTCGCGTAGGAGTGAGGAAATAAAATATCAACAGCTGCAACGCCAAGCAAAATCGATGGGATGCAGGGACGGACCACTTCTCGAGTGGGCCGAAAGCGCCCGCCTCGCCGAATACTCCGCGTGCCAGAGACAATAGTCCACTATAGCTGGCTTCCCCAAGTGAACAGTGTCTTTTCATTCCCTTTGCACGATTTACGCCCGCATCTCTGCTTCTCGCTCCCTTTTTTTTTCTTTTCGGTCGTTATTATATCATCGGCCTACAAAAGCATTCGTACGGAGAACAGGCCTGGCCATGGCGCTTCAGTAGCATTCAGCGCAGTATGAACGCATAGCCCCGAGCATATTTGTTTCTAGCTCGGCGTTTACATCTGCGCTTCGTCCACCCTGCACGCAGAGTACGCGCGGACATGCTATAGGCGTAAGTCGCGTCTGGAGATGCAGGGACGGCCGAATCCGACGTTATTTGTCTCGACAGAAGCAAGATGCGCGTGAACGTCCCGAAGGAATCTCAGAAATATGGCGGGATCGACGAAGAAATAACAAAGGCACCAAGCGCGAACTGAAAGCATCACGACGCGAAAAGAAAGCAAATCAGCGCAGCGGCGAATGCTTTTAGCAGGGACGGAGCAACACGAATATTTGTTGTCAGCGCTGTCTTCCACGCGATGTATGTACTTTTGTGATTACCGCAGCAGCCGAAAGAAGCGCACGGTATAAAAAAAAGGGGCACAGTGTGCCGGAAATAGGCCGTATTAGCGCAGCCGCGGCTATCATTCACCAGAAAAAGATTCTTGCGAATTTTTTCCAGACTATGCCACGAACATTCTCAAAAAAAAAAAACAGATCCCACGTCTTGTGGAAATCGGTTTCATGCGAAGCGGCCGGCCAGTGATGGTCTTGGTCGCTTTTTTTTCTTCAATTTGAGCAAAGAGTTAGACCGTAGACCGACGTGTTTTTGTAAGCGTAGTAGTTGTGTGCACTGTGCACATCATGTGTTTACCAGGAACGTCCACTACAATGGCCTTTAAAAGGCAACGTTATGGTCTGACGTAACGTCGGAACTAACATTAGAGCACGTACGTCCGTATTATGGAAACGAAGCCCACTTTGCGATGTGACCATGTGATGCCATGCGTAAATTTCGTTAGCGTATTTCTGCGAGGTCGAGTAACACTTGAATATAGCTGGCTGCATCATAGCAATACGAATGTAATATTTATTTAACTGCTACAAAGACGGAGTCAGCACTGGAACCACAATGAAAATTTACCTTACATCACGTCTGCATGATACGAGTAAATATGCAATGTTTATTAAATGAGAATGCATTTCTTAGTCGGGCTGTGTCAGGCGTTCGTCGGGATCCGTCCACCGTCCTCACCCATTGCAACAGCTGTGGGCGCGCGCTTATTCTCGCTTTTAGCAACCGGAGCCCCAACCACTTTGACTTAAACGTGACTTGCCATCACCTCAAAGCAGACGCACGACAGACGCATGAACGAACGCTAAGACGGATGGACGCACGGACGGACTCACAGATGCATAGACGGATGCACGGGCTCACAGACGGATGGACGGATGCACGGACGGACGAACGGAACTACGGATGGACTGATGGACGCTTTGCCCCACTGATCATCATGCACTCCGTGGATATGCTATGATTTTTTAGGGGCGTAGCCATAGGTCGTACGTACCCGATGTATGCAGTAATAGCAGTAGGTAGTCACCTCCCGTTTTGTCCATGGAATGTCTGCTGGATGGCGGTACTTGCATATGATGAATATATGATGAAAAGATGCGAGATGGTGGTACTTGGAGTGTTCATCAGACAGACAGACAGACAGACAGACAGACAGACAGACAGACAGACAGACAGACAGACAGACAGACAGACAGATGGATGGATGGACGGACGTACGTACAGACAAACAGACAGACAGATGAACGGACGGACGTACGGACTGACGAATGCTTCACCCCAGTCATCATCATTCACTCCGCGTATATGCTGTGGTTTTTTTTAATGGCCTCAAGCTACCGTCCTACACACGCAACACTCGTCAATGTCCATTAAGCATATGATAACCTGAATTGTATTTGATAAGAGCGCTATGACGCAGAACTCGCATGATCTGTAATCTGGGCAGGATCCACCCGTCTTTGTACCTGAAGCTCTTAAAGCGCTAGACTACAAGACTCTTGGATGGAGATTCAATTGGACGAGGCTGAAATGCCAAACACTCGCGTACGGTCACGTTGAAGAATTTATCCTTATAGATTCCACAGCGGCTCTTCATAATCCTGTCACGGCTTCAGCTCCTAAAACCTCAGAAATTATAATTGGCAGTATCTATTAGGCAATGCCAGGAATATGCTATACCAAGAGCATTCCAAAAGCAATGCCAGAAGTCTTATGTTACTCACGTACATCGAAGAAAGACGTCTGAAGAGCGATGTCCACGTAACCACAAGTTTTGAACATTGCCTCTTCAGCATCGTCAGAAACTTCACTGCCGAACTCCTGCCTAAGTGAGCGGTTAGAAATTAAAAAAAATGTCGACATAACATTTATAAAGGATAGATTGATGTGGGCCCCAAGCGGAGCATGCGTTTTCCAAACTTGAACGGAAAGCATGTTAGATAAGCTATAGTAGGTTAACGAAGAAGGAACCAAGACGCAAGTATTCCAGTTTGACAAGTTCCGGCATGATGAGGTATCCAAGTTTGATGAGTTTCGTTAATGATGCTTGTGGTACGGGTCGACCAGAAAATTTCGCTCGAAATGATGACGCCGAGGTACTTGTGCGTACTGACAGAAAAAATATCATCGTTGCACAGGGCATACAGCGGTGACAGGATATTCTTTCTGTGGGTAAAACAAAACAGCGATGTTTAGCAGCGCTTGCTAACACTAGCAATTCGCTACATCCAGTAGTGTTCTTATCTAGGTCCTGTTATCAGCTTGGTGGTCATTATCGTTGCGGTTGGTGCGATACATGATAAAATCACCAGCCAACACATACTATCGTGAGCAATATGAATTTGAACGCGCGAGTGCGTGGCCAAGAGGTTCAAAATGATAACACAAAAATAAATAAAGAAAATTCACCGAAAACAAGGATGCGTATCTAAATGCTCAGTGAACACCATGTAGATGTAATAAAAACACGACCCTTGCATAGCGGCCGGCTACGTCACAGCCGATTTTTTTTTAGCTTCATACCCTACTAGGTCAACTTATTGTGGATGTGCGCGTTGATGTGAATTCATATTACCGGCAGCAGCCACTAGCGAGTGACATACTATAACCTGCGTTTTGCAGCAACGATATCGCGGAGGGAGTGCCGACAGCTAGCGTAATCGTGCCGCCCTTTCCACTTTGTTTCCCACAGCGGCCGCTGCAAATCAGTCGATGTAGGGTTCGAGGCTATTCGACACGTCTTCGCGTGTTCGTGCTCATATTGCTCACGATAGTACATGCTAAATAAGATGCCATCGGAGGGATATTTACATAAATGAGAAAAAGCAGGGGTACCAAGACAATGTCTTGGTGCACTCCAGACCAAACAGGGGTTCTGATGGTAAAGCCATGGCAAGCTTGAGTGAAGTGCTGCGTGTGAGCAAAAAGGAAACTAGAGTACAGTCTAAAACAAAAGTAGTAAACCCACAATCTTACAACTCGAAGGTTGCGAATTCGGAGCCCGCCAACAACAGTAAAGGCTTTTTCGACCAATTTAAATATTTTCAATTCCCCTCATTATTACTACATCACAGTTAAAGACTATAATCAAAGTTCCAATTGACTACTGGCAACCATTATTCGTTTTGGATGGACGCACAAAGACAGACGGACCGACAGATAGATATATAGATGGACAGATTAGATAGATAGATAGATAGATAGATAGATAGATAGATAGATAGATAGATAGATAACAATAGCTTAAGCACCATTGATTGAAAAATGAATGCTTCGCATATAGAGAGAAAAATGTACACCGTAAGATACCGAATTCCGTTGCACAAGTACAAGCAATAACACGTGCGAGACAGGATATACTGAACTTTAGTAGTCGGTATCACGTTTTACCAGAAGTGGAACTAAACAAGACAGCACTTTTCCAGAAAAGTAACCTGCCGTAAATGCTTAAGAAATACTGAAGGAAAGAGGAAAAAAAAAGTGTCGCAGCTGTTAAGCTATCGTAGCATGGTACGGCTTCCAAGCAAATACGCCCGATTTGCGAAGAACAGTGAAATAATATAGGAGGAAAAAGATGTCGTACAATGGTGACTTGCAGACCATCTCTGGAGACGAATAAAAAATGTGCCGAGTTGTGTCACCTCTCGGCAAAGCCAGTTGTTTATATAGTGTTCGGGGCTTCAAGGAAGCGTGCAGTAATTTACAGGCAGAACCGACAAACTTTTCTCGGGGAAGACGTTGGGCAAAACAGTGTGACTAGTCTGTACAATGCTCTTTATTTACTTTTAGCTTTCTTGGCATCGCAGATGAGACTGCAACTAGACAGGAAGTATGCTCTTCTGTTTGATTTCCTCGCTCCTCACGAACACGCGCAAACTTTACGCGGAAGAACAATTAGGGCTCAAGGAAGCACAGTCCCGTTTGTGCTTATTTTCGATGTCTTTTCATCACTGCCTTCGCACGAGTGGCTGTTGTTGCTTCTTTTGCCTTCCTCAGGCTAATTTGTTCAACAATCCTGATAAAGAAGGTTGTTTTTTATGGGGCTTAATTAAAGAAGATGAGATAACTTTTATAGGTTCCTTCGGAGGTTGCATTTCAATTCTGGGCAGCATCGTAGACCGTCCAGGCAGCATTGAGCCTGAGGCGTTTGAACGTTTCGATGCGTCTGAATGACGTCGGTGCAACGTGGCGTCACCTGGCGTTGACAATAGAAAGCTAATTAACTTCTTTCGAATTTAAATCAACAAGAAATATACCGTAGCTTACATTGAGCACGTTGCAGAACATCTGCTCGCGTGCGGAAGACAGCACCAGCAATACCAGAGCATTCCGCTCAGCTGCCATTCTGTATCTGGACAGAGCAGCATCGTGTACGAGATGGTCATCGCGATGATTTATTCATCTACCGTGAGTATTGAAATACGCCCAAATTTAGAGTATCCTCATTCTCAGCCTTTCCAGATGCAGGACGAAATCATCTTCTAATGATGTCCAAATCACCCTTTGATGTTATGCGAGCTGATTCTACCGTATTCCCGCGAGCTTCTCAAGTTCAGCTCGCTATCGAACACGCCGCCGTCCTCAGTGGCGTTTTTCATATCGTTTGCTATACGTTCCATGTCTAATCGACCGGTGATTTTCTGTCCTAGACAGAGAACTACAGGCAAGACCAACCCATCGATCTGATATTCGCTACCCCCGTCAGTGAGCGGTCTTCCAGTCTCTTAATGTTAAGCCTCACACAGTGGCAAACAATACAGCTGAAATGGCACCCAGATGGACCCTTAGATTACGGAAGCGAAAGCCTGCTTTACGAAAACTTAAAATGAGTGGGTGCTGTGGCTACTTTCTATACTGAATTCTATTACTGTTATGTTGTGTTCAGATCTCCATAACAGATCTCTAATAAACTTTCATGACTATGTTGTTTTAAATCTCAAATCTTCCAATTTTGGTGTCCTAACATAGCCTTGAAGGACGTCTTGGATAGTTGCCTGTTTTTAAAGTACACAGACACACTGACACTGTTTTATAAATGATTTTTTAAATGTTTGCCACGAGTGCACTAGTGGGGCTAGCCGACACTATGAATTTAGGTGGTACAAAAAAAAAACAACTTTTTACCGGGGTTTAGTGTTTATGGTGTTCAAATGCTGACTCGAAAGTCGCTGGATGGAATTTTAGCCACGGCGCTAACATTTTCGATGGAGGTAAAGATGTTATAGAGGCCCGTTCAGTTAGCTTTAGGTGTATATTGAAGAAGCCCAGGTGGTCAAAATTTTTGGTGCGATCCACTACTGCGTCCCCCTAGTCAGGTCGTGGCTGTAGGAGTGTCACAGAACGAGCGCTCAAAAAGGGCGCGCCGCCAAATTCTCGCAACGAAATGCGGAAGAGACGCCCCGAGGTCAACGTAAAAAAAAGAAAAAAGAGAGGCCAAGCATCCAAGGACTCCCCGGGCGCGTGGCCCTCCCCCCTCGGAAGCGTAGGTTCGCCCACGAACCTCCTCACCCCACAACGGCAGCCGAGCAAGCACTCGAATGTTCTAGATGGAAAGAGGCGTGGTGATGCCAGGTTGAGTCATCCGTTGCGGACGGCATTCGAACCAACTTGCCCTCTCCCCAGCCTTCGCTGCGTATCGCGCCAACGAAATGACGAGAACTTTCTGGGATCTCGCGCGGAAGGTATTTAATGGAGCAGCCGAGGTGAGAGATCAGGAGAAGACGGAAGTTAGCGCCAGAGCGCGTAGGGATTCCGCCGTGTAGTCGGCGAAGGTTTTGTCCGTGGAGACAAAGCAGGAGAAGAAGATGATTTTTACCTGAGGGGGGACGACTCGAGCTACAGGCAAGAGTGTGTGTTTACCGCTATCGAGTGAAGACGCGTGGCAACAGCTGCGTGTGTGAAGCCGACGTGTTTTCGGCGAAGGAGTTGAAGCATGGAGAGTGGCCATTTGAAGACGCGAGGTTTCCTGGAAGAGAAACGTCGGCGAGGTTTCCTGGAAGAGAAACTTCGGGGGGGCTGGGGAACGACAACAATGCTGGACTTTGAGTGAGTGATTCTCGGAAGAGTATCATCTAGACTTTTGTTCCAAGAACTTTGGACTGAATAGGTTTCCTATCTCTTTAGTCTTTAATTGTCTTGGTTGTTCAATGCATGCGACTGCATTGTAGTGCGTATTGTTGTCTGTGTCCGTTGCTTCGAGTGTGGCTGATTGTACTGTGTAGTACGTTGTTTGGTGGGAGACATATTGTATTCAACTATTGTGGAGTGTGCATACTTGTGTATTGTCTTTGATCTGCATTATTGAGAATATAATTCTGTTTTGTTTATCAACTCTCGGCTCATAATTGTTCTTTGGGCCACAGCCGGCATCCGCTGGCGCGCCAAAAAGGACCACTTCTAAATTGTCCGCGCTTTCGTGGTGTGGTTCGGGGGGCCGATACTTCGGCCTTTGAATTAGCCCGGCGATAGCCTCCCTAATTTACGGGACCGACAATTAATCTGGCGTCCGCAACAGGACCTTTTGGTGCACAGTGTGTCCAAAGTAGTGAGAAAGAGCCTCGAGTGTTGATAGTGCTATCGGAACGATTTTGTGTGTTGTTCAGTGTTCTCGTTAACGAGTGCAGTGGAGTGTTCCGATAGACTGATTTAGGCAGATACTTTTTGCACGCGGCAAGACTTTATTTGCGAGACACAATGGATTTCGAAAAGTTAGTAGCTCTTGGTGAGAAGATGGGTCTTTCTGGCGCCGAACTACGGAAGTGGGTAAGCCAGAAGGAGAAAGAGGCGGTGGAGAGAGATAGGTTGGCAACTGAGAGAGCCAAAGAAGAAAAAGCAGCTGAGTTGGAACGAGAGAGGTTGGCAGCTGAGAGGGCCAAGGAAGAAAAAGCAGCTGAGTTGGAGAGAGAAAGGCTGGCTGCTGACAGGGCGAAGGAAGAAAGAGAGCAAAAATTGAAGTTGGAGTTGGAGAGAGAGAAGTTGGCAGCCGAAAGGGTGAGAGAAGAAAGAGAGGCAAAGGAGCGACAGCTGAAAGAAGAAAGAGAGCAGCAGTTGAAGTTGGAGCTGGAGAGAGAAAACTGGCCGCTGAGAGGGCAAGAGAAGGAAGAAAGGCAAAGGAGCGACAGCTGAAAGAAGAAAGAGAGGAAAGGGAACGGCAGCGGCAGCACGAGATGGAACTCGAGCGGCTCCGTTTGCAACAGCGAAGTGAAACTCCGGTCCAAGCTAGTGTTGAAAGCAGCGAACGGGAGGACCACGGCTTCCGCTTGAACCCAAGCAAGCTGCTCGTAGCGTTTGATGAAAGGAAGGACGACCTTGACGCGTACCTTCACCAATTTGAGACAATTGCGAGGAGCCAGAATTGGCCGGAACATCAATGGGCAACTGCTTTGAGTACTTGCTTGAGTGGTGAAGCGCTCAGTGTGTACGGTAGGCTGACGCCGACCGATGCAGCCAACTGTGCAAAGGTGAAAGCTGCTTTGCTGAAGCGATTTAGATTTACTGTGGAAGGATTCCGGGACAGATTTCGGACAGGAAAGCCAGCTGATGGTTAGACGGCTACGCAGTATGCCGCCCGACTTTGCCATTATTTCGACAGATGGATTGAACTTTCAGGGACAGCACAGGAGTACGATGAGCTTAGAGAGCTCCTAATTAGAGAACAATTTCTTACTAGTTGCCACCCAAGCCTGTCGCTGTACTTGAAAGAGAGGAAGGCTGAGTCACTTGAAGGCATGCTCGAATTGGCTGATCAATTCTTGGAAGCGCAAGGTGGAACTAATTTGGCCAGGGTCAAGAAGGAGTGTCCTGAAGATTCGAAGAAATCGGCTCCCGAAGAAAAGAAGCGTGCACCGGAGAGAATTCCGCGATGTTTTCTGTGTAACCGAGTGAGTCATCGTGCTAAAAACTGCCGAACTAACTTCGCGAGCCCCACGGTTGTAAAATGTTTCAAGTGTGGTTAGACTGGGCACAAAGCAGACGCATGTCGAAACGGAGCGAGTCAAACTCACCAGGTGTCCTGTGTGCCAGCAGCACCGAAATCCGATGATAATGCCGTCACCGACGGATTTGTAGAGTTGAAAAATGGGAAGAAAATCCCTATTGTGGGTGCTGTAATGACAAAACAGCCAACCGGTGTTTCGAAGGGAATGCCAACGCTGCCTGGAAAAGTTGCGGACAAAAAGATTACGGTGTTAAAAGATACCGGCAGCTCCTCTGTTATCGTGCGGAGAAATTTGGTACGGGAAAGTGAGTTAACAGGCAAAACGAAACCGGTTCGCCTAATTGACCGTACGGTTCGGATGCTTCCCGAAGCAGAAATCGAGGTTGAAACCCCGTACTTCAGCGGGAAGGTTAGTGCTTTATGCATGACGACCCCCCTGTACGACCTTGTCATCGGAAACATCGACGGGGCGCGAGGACCGAATGATCCGGAATGTTTGGGAGAAGACCCTAAGATAGAGCCCTCGCCAACCCAGCGACCGCGAGATACAGTGGAGGAGCAGCCCGTGACGGATCTCACTAGAGCCACAGGTGAAGCCGCGGTGCAAGAGACAGTGAATGAGAAGATGATCGTGTTGAATGAGTTCACATACTGGGCAGCTGGACTTACGTCGGCACGACCTAAACCAAGCGACAGTGTAAAGGTGACGGAGTCGGCCAGCCAGGCCAAATGTCGGGACTTGAACAAGCGGGTGAATAACCGGGTAGGATCGGTTGAGCGTCCTGACCCGTTAGCAGTGTCGGAAGTGACAACGATGGCTGAGACGCCGCCTCAGATACCGTCGTTGGAAGGGGCTCGCCGGAACAAAACGAGCAAAAACAATAGGAAGAGATCGAGAGAGCACCGCAAGAAAGGGCGGAAGCGCCACTCGAAATGCACAGGATAGGTGCTGAGGTCAAATGGGAATGTGTTTGGTAGGGCTGAGTGCCATATGTTGTGTTAATGTTCTTGTTATCCTGTGTCACAACTGTATGTCGAGCGAATCAAAATGTTTGTTGTGATGATGTGATGTATAGTATTGTACAATTTTGGTAATGAGAGCTTTGTATATTTGTATTGTTTGGAATATGTGATGGAGCATTGTATTCATGTACCTGTGGCTATACTCTGTGTGTTGTGAGATTGAATTGCAGTGTACAGTTGTATTGAGTGATCTATTGTTAATGTGAAGTGTCATGAGTGACGGATTGTGTTACAGTCTGTGAGAGTGTGTGGTGACTGTTCGCGCTCGTTGTGTGGTTTTCAATATTATGAGATAACATTCTTAAAGTGTGGGGCAGTGTCACAGAACGAGCGCTCAAAAAGGGCGCGCCGCCAAATTCTCGCGACGAAACGCGGAAAAGACACCGCGAGGTCAACGTAAAAAAAAAGAAAAAAAGAGAGGCCAAGCATCCAAGGACTCCCCGGGCGCGTGGCCATCCCCCCTCGGAAGCGTAGGTTCGCCCACGAACCTCCTCACCCCACAACGGCAGCCGAGCAAGCACTCGAATGTTCTAGATGGAAAGAGGCGTGGTGATGCCGGGTTGAGTCATCCGTTGCGGACGGCATTCGAACCGACTCGCCCTCTCCCCAGCCTTCGCTGCGTATCGCGCCGACGAAATGACGAGAACTTTCTGGGGTCTCGCGCGGAAGGTATTTAATGGAGCAGCCGAGGTGAGAGATCAGGAGAAGACGGAAGTTAGCGCCAGAGCGCGTAGGGATTCCGCCGTGTAGTCGGCGAAGGTTTTGTCCGTGGAGACAAAGCAGCAGAAGATGATTTCCACCTGAGGGGTGACGACTCGAGCTACAGGCAAGAGTGTGTGTTTACCGCTATCGAGCGAAGACGCGTGGCAACAGCTACGTGTGTGAAGCCGACGTGTTTCCGGCGAAGAAGTTGAAGCGTGGAGAGTGGCCAATTGAAGACGCGAGGTTTCCTGGAAAAGAAACTTCGGTGAGGTTTCCTGGAAGAGAAACTTCGGGGGGCCGCGGAACGACAACAACACTGGACTTTGAGTGAGTGATTCTCGGAAGAGTATCATCTAGACTTTTGTTCCAAGAACTTTGGACTGAATAGGTTTCCTATCTCTTCAGTCTTTAAGTGTCTTGGTTGTTCAATGCATGCGACTGCATCGTAGTGCGTATTGTTGTCTGGTCCGTTGTTTCGAGTGTGGCTGATTGTACTGTGTAGTACGTTGTTTGGTGGGAGACATATTGTATTCAACTATTGTGGAGTGTGCATACTTATGTATTGTCTTTGATCTGCCATTATTGAGAATATAATTCTGTTTTGTTTATCAACTCTCGGCTCTGACTTACTCTTTGGGCCACAGCCGGCGTCCGCTGGCGCGCCAAAAAGGACCACTTCTAAATTGTCCACGCGTTCGTGGTGCGGTTCGGGGGGCCGATACTTCGGCTCTTGGAATCAGCCCGGCGATCGCCTCCCTAATTAACGGGACCGGTGTGAAAAGAGGTTCACCCTGAAGTAAAATGATGATTATGATTATTACAAAACATCTATGCAATTTGACAGGGGAAGCCCCAGCACAACGGGTTAAGCACCGCGCACGCGAGATGGATGTGGCGGGTTCGGCTCCTGTAGGTGTGTAAACACATTTCACTTTGTCTCACGATTACTACGCACAAAGAAAATACAAAAAAATATCCCCCAAGCTTTCACGTGCTGCTTGGCTTGATACGACCGACTTTCAACTCGTTCACCTTAAGAACCCGGATGCACCGGAATAACCTGAGAACCTAAGGATCACCAATTTCTCTCAAAGCTTGTTTCTATTTGTTTCTTCCTGTTCCGTAGTTGAATATATGGTGCCTTTCAGTGGAAGCTTCTTAGAGGAAGAAAGTAGAGGGAGGTGCTATGTGTCGACCTTCTGTCAGCGTTCTCCATGTGATCCGTCGTCCAGATTTCTGGTGAGAAAAAGACGCCATTTTACAGGTGAAGGGCGGCTCAGCGTCTGTAAGGTGATGGGGAAGGAGACGAAGAAGATGTGAGGAGGAGGGTGATAATTCTGGCGTGATATTCGCTGGCTTTAAAGGGACGCTAAAGGCAACTATTAAGTCGAGTCGACGTTGATTGTTGAAATAGTGGTCCAGAAACCTCATAGTGTTACTTTTGTGCCAACGAAGGGCCTATTTTGAAATAACATAACGTTTTAGTGATCCGCATCGAGTTAGCGCACTTCAATATACGCGCCTCAAGGAGTGGACTGACCGGACCGATTCACGTCACTGTTGCCATGCACAACGTTGCCCGGCTTTACTGCGCTATAGCAGCAGCAGACTAAAAGCAGCAGGAGCCGCAGCAGCTACAATGACCATTGATCAATTTCCACCCATTGGCTTCGAGATTGCAGACGTTGATTGTTTCAACTGCGCCCCGCTAGATGACACCACCTGTCCCGTGTAACCACGCGAAAGCGAATTTTTTGAACAATTCGCGCCATTCCCCATAGTAACGTCCGGCGGTTATTTTTTTATGAATCGAACAGAAACGAACAAGCGGCATTTAATTGCGTCTCTTGATGTACGGAAGGTCCTTTATTTAGTGCAGTTAGATCGATTACTAGCGATTTTTGCAGGTGGTCCTTCTGATGTCATCGGGATTATTTTGAAAATGTCGTACCGTGGCGCTTGTGTTCTTGTTCATTTACCCCAATTTCTCGGTAAGTAGGGTAGTGCTGTTGATAGTATTGTCGTTTTAGGTGTTGTCACACATTGAGCTTTCACTCTGACGTAAATTGTTATTTGACTTTAGTGTCCCTTGAAGGCTTCAAACGACGGAAAATATATTAGGGGTGAAGCACCCTATGGTCTAGGGCGTTCGCGACCCTCCGACGTAGACAGTACAGGATATCCACAGACAGACAGACAGACAGACAGACAGACAGACAGACAGACAGACAGACAGACAGACAGACAGACAGACAGAAAGAAGGAAGTTTAGGACCACGTACTTCGAAAACCTGGTTGTGGCTGAGGGTGCAGTGCAGCAGGTCTGCTTGTGTGGCCGCAGGGAGACCACGTAGTGCTGCGGTGGCTCACATTGGTACAAGTATGCTTCAATGTTTCGTCCGCCCTGCATGCAGTGGGACAAGATGCACGGCTCAGGGCAACATTCGACGGGAAACGAAGGTAGAAGGACCACTCGCTTCTAGAGAGACCCTGGTCCGGCTGCAGAGTAACCGGTTACGATCTGGCCACACCTTGGTCAGCGTGGAAGTTCAGCAGTCTAAATATGTACCGTCTAGCAGTTGAGGTGCCGAGCAAGAAGCAATAGAACCGACCACAGATAGAGCGTGATTTGACCCATCCCGATGTCGTATGTGCCATGTGCTGGGCGTTAGCTGAACAAGAATGGGGATATGCGCATGCTAGAGCTTATAATAATGATACTTAGTGGTGTTTAACGTCCTAAACACCGATACAATCAGGAGGGACGCCAAAGGGAGGGACTCCGGAAACTTAGACCCCCCCCCCTCCCCGTGGTTCTTCAAATGGACTTAAATACAAGTACGTGATCCTCAAGGCATGATATAGGCCGGTGCAGGAGACTATCGAAGACCGTGGGGGGAGACTTGTGACTATGTGGGTGTGTCAGGCAAGGTAGAGTAGCTTAGAAAGTTCGAGAGCTTGCTTAAAAGCCAATAACTGTATCTCGCGTGAAGCCGGGACACGCAGAGCCCTATAGACAGACGGGATTCTACAGTGTGGTGCACAGATATGGGATGGCACATCTGTGCATGCGTGTAACCCGGGTTAATTAAATGAAACGTCAATATAACTTTCGAGTGTTCCTGTCACGTAACTCATTCTGTTGTACGAACTGATTTTTCAGGTAAGCTAACGCCTTTTCAAAAAGAAAACATTCTGTGCACTGTGCAGATAATCATGGTTTATTCCGGCGTGCTTGCAAGGTTTTTGCAGCTCATTATGCATTCACTCTCTTCAAATGTCCCTTTTTTCGTCTAGGCTTTTTATTTATTTATACAAAGACTCTAGAACCTGTTCGAAAAAAGTTGTACTTTAAGGTAAAACGTGAAAGTACTCACCGTGATAACGAAAGAACGATTTGCGTGCATTGCGAAGCTGCATAAAAAAAGGACAGATCACACGTAAGACAAAATTTCAGTTCAAGTGGAATTGAGACTTGAGCGATTGTCGGCAGGTTCAACTCGTCAGCGCTGTTTCAATCGCAGGCTTTTACCTGTGCAGTATAAGCGCTCTCCTACGAATTGGGAAGTCTACAGTGTTGCTCAGGTCGGGATTTTTTTAAAGGCTGGAAGCGCAATGCTCTGGGGCGCTGAATGATTATGGAACAGCTCCGCCATGGGAGGCAACCATTTTAGGTCATGAAGAAGTGTAATTTTATATTCACACACAGAATTTACCTGCCTATTAAAACTCAACTCTCTATTTTAAGAGCGCAGCATTTATAAGCGCCTTCTCGCGTCTTAACCTCCCTGTCCTTGCTCTTTCTTTCTTCATCCCCCTCCTGCGTTTCGTCCCACAATGCTAATTGGTCAACGAGCGTGGTTAAATTCTTCCCACCCACCTCAAAGTCCTGGGCCATAATTCATTATCATCATCAGCCACATGCGTAATCAACAAAAGTGCACATAATTATACCTTGCAGATGTTCAGCACGTACCTGGCTTCTCTTGAGAATGGTGAACCCTATGCGTAGTGAGCGCTCTCCTACTTCACCAAAATTATGATTTACGGCGCAGTCGATATAACTCGCGGAGAGCCATGACTTCGGACAGAGTAAGACATTTAGCTGGGCTGGTTGGTATTGACTGGATGCTTCCATATTACTAGCAAATAGGCAGAAGGACAGATAAAGAGACGGGACAACTGCTAGATTTAAAATGATGTTTAACCGACATGAAAGAGAATATACAGCACTTCACGGCACACACGCAGGTGCCACGTCAAAAAGTATTTTTAAAATGAGTTTCACCACTGCCTATCTGACGCCCACGCACACGTGGTCTTTGCTGGAATAGATTGTCGAAATCTTTTTTCGACAATGGCAATTTCGAGAGCCTCCTCAATCTCCCTTTATCTTTCTTCCCCTTCAACGTGAATCACAGAAGTATCAAGTGACACTACAGGACGCGTGACGCACGTATCCGTCCACCTTGCAAGACATTGTCGAAAAAAGAATTGGACTATCTGCACCAGCGAAGAACCACGTACTACGTGCGGCCAGCATTGGTAGGCGGTGGTGGTAGGATTCCTTTTGAGTATACTTTTTCTGTGACGAGGTGATGACTAGACATGAAGAGTGAGTGGTCCTTTATGGCAACAAGCGTACCATTCTGGAATGTCGTCCAAGTTTTCTTTTTGTTCTTGGCACAAATTTATGACTTACGAAAAATGCTACAGCTCTTAATCTTCTCAGTTTCTTTTTAGCGGGTTTTATGACTCACCGCTGAACATCAATTATCCCAAGAATACATTGGTACCCAATACCTTCCTTGCTGTTGTCTTTCATTTAAATGCCTCGGAATGACAGAAAGACATGATTGTATAGCGCGAAACTCGTACAGACAGGCGGCGATAGGAAAGTAGGCCTCTGACTCCGTCTATTATCTCCTTCGGTTAGTCCCAACTAGCCCAAGAAAAAGGCGTTTGTGGAGTGAAAGAGCGTTATCAAAGCAGCTAAGTCACAAATAAAACAGATTAAATGCGGCCAAGTATTGTCCGTTATTGGTCACGAACGCTAGTTTAATAAATCTGGCTCAGTTTGATTCAAACAGGTGCAGAATTTGATGCATTTACCATCCGAATCTGTTCTTTTTAAGATTACACGTTAAAATCAGCAATTCACCCAATTTGACTGCAAACGTTTTAAAAGTGAAAAAAAAAACTTCGACGCGCTTCGCGTTCCTCTGAATTTCAGACTTTTGGTTTCTGGATTTAACTCGTTTGATAAAAAAATAATAAAGCCGCTCCCCTAATGAGGAACCCGTGCTCATTTCATTTCACTCTGCTTTCGCGCCCGCATGGCTGACCTCTAGTGCTGCTCTTTATTGCGGAGGAATTGGTGTTGTGAAAATATTGCCGCTTTCGCTTATTTCATTACGACGGCGCGTTTCTTCAGCTTATGATACCGCCGTGCAGCGCGAACAGAAACAATGAAACCACGTAACCACCTCGCTAATTAGGCAGCATTTGACGCCCAATCGCAAAGCCACGTAATTGAACGCCAAGTGCTTAAATCGAGTGCCCCTGGTGCGTGACATACACTTGACATTCTAAGCACTTTGTGAAGGTGTATGTGAATTGCGAAACTGAGGCGACTCGTGTAGCTGAGAAGATGTAAGACTGCAATGTGATCGAAACTGAAGCAGAACTTCGTGATTCGTGACGTTCTCTGATGCACGAAATGGGGTCTTGAAAGCCTTACAACTCTTTCTCTCCAGTGTAGTTTTCTAGTTACAACTTAAAACAATATACCGCGTGAATATGCATCTTTGAGGTACATATAACTCATAGAAAGCGTCAGGGACAAGTTCAAGCACTACCTATTGCTTGATATTGCAACTGAAAAAAAAAAGCCTGCCATGTAGTGCAATGTGTTTGCATATTTCGAAATATGAACTTCACAGGGTGCTTGATGTACTCCCTTGCCCAGAGTCTGCGCAGAGAACGAGAGCGGAGCAAACTGCTCCAAGATCGATAGGCTTTTTTTGTGGAAGCGAGGACGTTATGGGAGTCTGCAGCGCTTCGTCTTCATCGGAATGTGCTTTCTCCGGTGCCGCCCCATAGGGCGATGCGGGTGCGTGAGAGAGAAGCCGATGAAAAACAGCCCTTCATATGAGCTGGGCGGCCGCTTCGCCAGCAGCACCTCCAGGCGATCGGGGTTTTCCTGGGCCGCTGGCTCCTTCCATCGCACCGTTTTTCGGTTGAGACGAGACAACAGAAGAGTGCGAGGAGTTGAGAGAGTGCACGTTTTCGATTCAATATTGACCGAATGCTTCGGGCTGCGTACTTCGCTTATTGCTGACTAAATGTCTGTTACGTTATGCTCACAATCATGCCCGCTTAGTTCATGTAGACGTGCAAGAAAGGCTGTAGCAGCATTTTGTTAATTTTAATAATTATATTAACAGCATCTGGGCTTTTACGTGCTCCACAAAGTTTGACCACCTGGTGTCCTTTAAAGTGCACTGACATCGAACAATACACGGTCTTCTACCGTCATGCTTCCGCCGAAATGAGACTGGCGCCGTCAAGATGTTCCGATCTATTGCTGTGCCTTGTATGCTGCAACGATTAAGTCCGATGCATTTGTTAGTGTACCAGGGGTCAGACTCATTTCGTAGTTTTGTCTTGGTGAGTTTGATTTGAAAGTAACTTATTCTGAGAACACACTGGAGAGCAACGCACACACACAGTGAGAGGGAGAGATTGAGGCACAAGTGCGATAACACTAGAAAGAAGATGCATTGAAGAAGTTGCACACGCACCAAGGCACACACAAAGAAGGGAGGCTTAGAAGGTTCAAGAGAAAACAAAATATTAAGCGTGACCAGAAGTGTTGCGAGCTCAAGATTTCTCAGAACGTCATTAGGTAGTGAATAAAAGGCGCTCCAGAGAAGCCTGCCCTCAGCAATAATTCGGATGTGCATGCATTATAGAGGCTGTATTAAACCACGAATATTTATATTTACCACTACAACCATGCATCTTGCTCTCGGCAATGATGGCTTCCTGGAATCGTGAACATTTCTGTCTTCGTTGCGCTTGCTGAACGAGGCCTGTCCTTCGGAACGCCTGCCTTTTATCTAGAACAAGCGCAATAAAAATTAGTTCGAAGTCATTCGTGATTCACTGCTCAGATTACTAGTAGCACTGTAGGTGCTCACGTGTAATTTATTCTTTTGTTTCTTCTCAATTGCGCTTTTCGAGATGAATGAGAATGCCACTGCCATGAATTGAGGAAACTTGTAGAAGACATTCGTCTTTGAGCAGCCATTGTTCCCCCGACGTGTAGCTGCCTTTGTCTTCGGAGATAATAATAGCTTCTGCGCTGTACGCTGTACTAAATGGAGAGATCTTGATATTTCTTATTAACTGACTTTATCATTTCAAGTTTTTTTTTCCTTTGAGAACTGGTGAGTTCATATTGTGTAGCGACTCACAACTCTTCAAATTACCGGAGAGCCTCTCATTTCGCTTAGCCACTGCTCTTTTGTGAGCACAGGTGAGAAAGTACTGTCGATTTTTCAGCAAATGGTCGCAGTTCGGGAGGGAGAGATTAAAAACTAGGCGATCAGCTATGGCTGGCCGGTCATGAGGGGACAAGAACGCGGCGCGGCCTCAAGGTGTCCATCACTAAGGACGCCTCTCGCGAGCTATCTCCTTGAATATTCATTCCATCTCCCTCCCAGCATTGCTATCGATTGTGCCGCACGACGTCATCCGGCGAGCGCCCACGTCCGTTAGGTTGCATATTTCGCGAATGGAAAGGGCAGGTGTAAAATGCCTGGCGCGTGCAGTGGCGGTCAGAATTTTAGAGACCGCGGGAGCACGGGGCAAAACTTATGGCAAACTGCACCGCGGGTGCCTTCGGACGGCTGCCTGAAAATCTCGATAACGTGAAATGCGCGTGGGCGTCCTTTTTTTACCTGCCACCCTGCCCGTTCGCTACCTTAGAGTGCGCACGCACCGGAATCCCACAAAAAGCACAATGTCACTTGTGCAGACTCCATGGAAGCATCGAGTGATGATGCCATTGTGACGGAAATACGCAATTTGGGCCGGGAGCACTCGATGCCCGCCTCGGTCCCCGACGCTCTGCGATGCGGTCAACAAGCTTTGCGTCAGTTTTTCTAAAATAGACACAATGTGATTGCCATGCAGTATGCCAGGGTTCGATTCCTGCTGAGAATTTAAATTCAAAGCATTTCTTAGCGGACGGCAGGCACCTTGGAGCGTTCCTCTCAACTCACCCATTTTTCGCAGAAGGGTATCTTGAAAGGCCAGTTGGTACATGATACTGAGGGAAACGGCGCAAAAAAAGGGACCGAGAAAAAATGAACACACGACGGAAGCACTGACGAACGACTGTGTGTAAATTTATTACACCTGGAAATATATAGCTGAAAACAGAAAACAAGAAAATAAGGAACATCACGGGCACATAAGGACGGAAAGCAAAACGAATCTGCCACGAGTCGAAATGTCGAAGTTTACCACTCAAAAAATTTATCTCTTTTTTCAGGAGAGCGAGTGAAGGCTCACTGACGCACATGCTTCCTTTCGTCTTGATATGTAAAGCTTCGTTAATTTCGTGCTCTGTCTCATTACGATACCTTGAGAGTATCTTGCATTCACGAAAGAGCGGGGCGCAGCCGCACAAGGAGCGATGGGCTGCCAAGATGCTGCTTGTTGAAGTCCTTAGATTATTTGCGTGCTCTCTCAGGTGATCGTAGCAACTAGTGTGACCAGTATAGGACCGACCCCAGGACCCATTTATCGGCGGCCTGCGTCTGGGTGCTTTCGTGATCGCCTCCTTGAGTTTCTTCTTGTTCCTTCATGTGTGCCGCACAGCTTGTTGCAAACGCTGCAAAGCGTACATTTGGAGAGCCGGATCTAGTCTAGCTGCTTGTAACCTTTTTCTACCAACCTCCTTCATCGTCTTGGTGAAAACTAAAGGATATAATAATTATTATTAGTAATATTAAAACTTGAGGCTGGCCAAAATTAGTACGGCAGAGTAAGATGGTTTGACGAATATGTCTCGCTGCTCACAACATAAATAGCATGAAAATCCCATCGCGCACGTCGTCAAACCCTTTTCTTCAGAAATGTTTGGCACATGCCCATATACATGATACCACGCGCCGTGGTATGCAGGTATGCGCCACATGTGATTGACAATTTATATCTACCCAGGAATGGCGAGAACAGAGAGTGGTAAATTAAATGCAAGAACGATAAGAAAAATGGGCATCGGGAGCATTGATTGATATGTGGGGTTTAACGTCCCAAAACCACCATATGATTATGAGAGACGCCATAGTGGAGGGCTCTGGAAATTTCGACCACCTGGGGTTTTTTAACGTCCGCCCAAATCTGAGCACACGGGCCTACAACATTTCCGCCTCCATCGAAAATGCAGCCGCCGCAGCCGGGATTCCTCTGTGTGGCATACCCGCATGCCATGCCCGTGGTATAAAGGTATAATGGCATAGGTTGCGCAATGTAGCGCTGCAAGGGGGACACTCACGAAGGCGAAAGAAAAAAAAAACAGCCAAAGCTTGTGGGTGCAAACCATCAACTGTTAATATTTCGAAGTGGGGTGGCCCCACTTCGGGCCACCTCACCGAAGAAGGAAAGGGTACGAGTAAAGGAGTGAAAGTGTAAAGAAAACAAAAGTGAAAAAAAAAATTGGACCCGTGTCTGCATGTTACACCGCAAATGCCGTCGAAAGACGATAGTCTTGCGTCTGGAGAGAGGGAACAAAACGTTTGTCTGATGTTTTGCGCGATAAAATCGGTGAATGGTATTCTGGAGGCTTAGCGTTAGAGTGCCTTGAGCGTGAAGCGGAGGTGAACGAGCGCATCAAGTCACGTCACGCGTGAGACATGAGCGCTATGCGGCAGTTATCCTAGAAAACGCCCCACCGTGGTGGGCTAGAGGCTAAGGTACTCGGCTGCTGACCCGCAGGTCGCGGGATCGAATCCCGGCTGCGGCGGCTGCATTTCCGAGGGAGGCGGAAATGTTGTAGGCTCGTGTGCTCAGATTTGGGTGTACGTTAAAGAACCCCAGGTGGTCTAAATTTCCGGAGCCCTCCACTACGGCGTCTCTCATAATCATATGGTTGTTTTGGGACGTCAAACCCCATATATCAATCAATCAATCAATCAGTTGTCCTGAAAAATGGGGCGTGCGCCGTGTGTTCCCGTCTCTGAGATGATAAGGTGTAGAGCGCTAGGTGACGGGTAGGTGCCACCACCGTATCGTCTTAGCAAAGCATTGGATTGATTGATTGATATGTGGGGTTTAACGTCCCAAAATTACTATATGATTATGAGAGACGCCGTAGTGGAGGGCTCCGGAAATTTAGACCACCTGGGGTTCTTTAACGTGCACCCAAATCTGAGTACACGGTCCTACAACATTTCCGCCTCCATCGGAAATGCAGCCGCCGCAGCCGGGATTCGAACCCGCGCCCTGCGGGTCAGCAGCCGAGTACCTTAGCCACTAGACCACCGCGGCGGGGCAGCAAAGCATTGGAAACACTTGCCGTTTCGTGCAAGCGATGCATGGCCAGCGCAGCGTTATAAAGGCTAAGATGCTTAAAATTACCTAAGTATGCCTTTTCTAGTAAAAAAAATACACATACATAATATTGACGTGCTGTTATGGTGCCTCAGATATCCGCAATAATTGTTTTTAATTGAAAATCGCCCAATTATGAACGCTGAACCTTGAGCAATATTGGTGGGCGCTGCGGATAGGGTCGGCCGTTTGGAGTATCGTTTGGTAACTTTGGTGCCGTTTTGAGAACCGTCAAGGGTGGACAAACAGACAGACCAAAATTTTTGCGTGGAAGGTCCCCAAGAAAGATCGTCTGTAAAACAGATTGGACACGTGAAACAGCAATCAAAGCAATGTTGCGCATGTCGACGCTGCGCAGTGTTTTTCAGCTGCCCCCGAGGCCGTAAATTTTGTGAAAAGAACTTTTTAACGCTATCACGTAAAAAAAAATTAGAAAGCGCGTGATTAGGTATTCCAACCTGCGCCCCTCACTGCGAAGCGAGCTGCCTTAGACAGTTACGCCATGCGTCACTCATTTCCAGGATACTAACGATAGAATACAAGTGCACGTGTCGTAAGGTGAAACTCGCAGGACGCAATACGGGATGAAATGAGAATAACGAGAGACGTGGGTCATGCTACATCTTTGCCCACGCCGTGTTTGCGTCGTATCGCTGGCAATCCAGGCTAGTTTTCTATAATTGGGTTGTAACGCCCCTCCACTGGCGGCCAGGCGAGGTGGACAAAGAAATAGTAGGGCACCCCGTGACTCGTGGCAGCGCGAGCTCGTGAAAGAGAGAGAGATAGAGGTTCAGGAAAAGAAAAGATGCAACTTTTGCAGCCCTAATTGGGAGCACGGCTCAGCGCCTGTAAGGTGGGTGGGGGTGGAAAAGAGAGCATTAAAGATGCGGAGAAGAGAGAAGAAGAAAAGAAATGGCGTCCAAGACCAAGGATGTGGCGGGTGGCTTCTATAGCCGGTTGTCTAGTCCAGTGTCCTCAAGCAAGCAAAGAACCACCTAGAAGATCTGGGTGTGGTGCCATGCAGGAAAAAGAAGGTCCCTATGTGTGGCCACGGGCAGACCATGGCGACGAAGTGCGGCGAGCAAGACGCCGCGTTCTGTGCGAGGCGCTGGGCAAACACGCAACAGGTGCACGTTGGTTTCATCTGCCCAGCAAGCAGTGCACGCAGGGTACGAGGCCCTGCCAAGCCGATGACGCCGGGCGGCAGGCCAGGAGTAGCCGATGCGTAAGCGAAGTAGCAAGGACCTCTCCCTCCTGGTGGAACCCCGGTCAGGCAGCCGGGTCGGTGGCTCTATCCTTGCTACACGATCGTCAGGGTGGCAGCGTAGCAACAGCCTCCTCAATGTGAGTCTCAAAAGGTCTGAGGCGACCACAGTATGGCACACAGGGACGGTGATGTGCTTCTTTTGCCAGGGCGTCAGCCTGCTTGTTTCCCTGGATTCCAACATCAGAAGGACCCAGTGCAGAGAAACATCAACGACACTGGCAAGGAGGGCATGCAGTTTGGTGACGAGCATCTGCGTTGCGAAGCCTGCTCGCTCCGGCTTAGCCAAGGCCAGCAACGCAGCTCTTGAGTCACACGCGACAGCCACGGAGCACGTTTGGGGGTTTGCTGCTAGGAGGACAACTGCCAGGTGGAGACCAGCCGTCTCTGCAGCAGTAGAGCAGGCCCCAAAAGGCAGACAGCAGGAGGCCGTCCAACCAAGTGCTGGCATAATGCCGGAAGCTGTGGCCGAGCCTGTGTCTGGGATGACGGAGCCGTTTGTGTACGCCATAAGCCTTCCAGCCAGCTCTTCCTCTATCTTCGAGACAGATGCCTGCTTGAGTGCGCAAATGGGTGAGCGACGCTTGGAGAGCCCTCCCAGACCAATGTTGATAGCCAGTAGTTTTTCTGTTGGTGGGGGAAGAGGGACAGCTGGAGGCACCGGTCCCACAGCTGCTTGATAGATCTGCAGCAGCTCGCCCATCCGAGGTTCTGGTCGACTTTGCAGCTGGGCAAGAAGGGGGTACCCATCAGGCGCATGTGCTAGCCGATCAATGTGTAGAAGCCCATGCTGCTTCAGGAGCAGACAGAGAGGCCAGATACCCGCCTCTGCCAGGGTGGCTGCGACTTGAGAGGACCGCGGCAGGCCGAGGACACAGCGAATGAAGCCCCTATGCGGTAACTCGAGGCGCTCTAAAAGCCACCGAGTAACTGATACCACGGGAAATTCGTACAGCAGCCATGATGTTGCTGCTGCTGTGTAAAGACGAAAAGCCCAGGACGGTGAGCTGCCGCGGCCACTTAAGAAGATGCCTTTCACCGCCTTCTGGGTTCTCTTCACCATGCATATGGCTTCCTTGAATATTGGAGTCCAGGACAGCCGATGGTCGATGCGAAGCCCGAGATGGGTCACCGAACTCTCGCACGGTATTGTGGTGCCCTCGATGGTCAGACAGGCCACTCTACTCCGTATTCTTTGTCTGGGGAGCACAAGAAGTGCCTTCGTTGTGGCCAGAGAGACAGACAGACCTGCAGATGCAACATGGCCGACTTCAGCACTCAGTGCATTCTGCAGGCAAGATCGGACAGTTCACAAATTCCTGGTAGGGCCCCAATTCCACAAGGCGACGTCGTCAGCGTATATGAAACATTGGACTTGGTAGCGCTTGCCGGAAGGAATGACTTCTGGCAGGCGTGCCAATGCGATGTTAAATAAGAAAGGACTCCGTACAGAACCTTGTGGCTCCCTTGTCGGTACCGGTCGTGGAGAGCTGAGCCCGTGGGTGACTCTCACGCGGAAAAATCGGCCCGACAGAAAGCCCTGTACAAAGCACGGCATGCGACCCTGCACCCCCAGGGCTGCTAGTGCCTGCATGACTGCCAGGTGCGCCAGGCCATCAAAGGCATTCCGCACGTCCAAGAGCACTAAAAGGGCTGCCTCTTGCCTGCTTCTTGCATGCTCAAGTGCCGAGACGACGTCAATAAGCAAATATGCTGTGCAGCGGTGGTGCCGGAATCCACTCTGCTGCTCGAGAAAGTAGTCCAGTGCCCTAGCAATCCACTCGAGGCGGGCCAAGACCACTGCTTCCATCACCTTGCAAGCGGATGAGGTAAGAGAGACAGGCCTGTACGATGAAGGGGTCAACGCTGGCTTATGCGGTTTTAAGATCTGTATGATGATTGCAGTAATCGAGGACTCTGGTAGCTGTCCGCTGTTCCAGATTTCATTGAAGTAGTCAAGCAGCTGGGCCTTTCTCCCTGTCTGTCAGGTTGCGGAGCATCTGGAACGTAATTACATCCGCTCCAGGTGCGCTTCGCTGCTTCGAGCGGTTGAGAGACGCGGTCAGTTCATGGGGCAGGAATGATTCGTTGCACAGGGCTACCACTCTCTCAATGGTAAAGGCAGGTTGGTGTAGGTGGGGTACACATACTGGTCTATCAAAGAGCCGGGCCTCTGTTGCTAGTACTGGTGGTCTCGTTGCACATTGACTCGCCATGAGATCCGCCAGAGTGAGCTCCGTGAGATCCAGAGAGATGGCCACGGTCAGTATAGGCTGACGGATGGCTTGCCCGCGCTGCAGGGGTCGCAAAAGCTGCCACGCAGTTGAACTGCGTCGAGAGCTGGAGATGGTACTGCTGACACCCTACCAGCTTCGCTTCCATCGACGGTTTGTGTGGCGTCTACAGATGGCGTCCAGCCACCTGAAAGCTGTCCAATCTTCTGCCGTGGAACTGCAGATGGCATGGTGCTCGGCCCTTCTTCGCGTGGCCCGCAACTGTAGCTGCTTGAGGTCAGGAACGGGACGTCCGGGTTTGGTTCTCGATACGACGGTGGCCGCTTTAGCACTGTCGATTACATGCTGTAGGAAGTCTTCCTCCGCAGGCATTGCACTGAGTCGTCGAAATAAGATTCAATTGACCGTAGAGCAAACTCGGCTCCTGGGGAGGGAGCAGTGTTGGTGTTCAGGAAAATCGGAAAGTGATGTGATCCCCAGGTGTCTGGACTGATCGACTAGGTGCACGCACAATGTTTTGTTGCGACACTAATGTCCATAGTAGTACGCACGCCGCTGCGCACAAAGGCGGGCTCCCCAGGGTTCAAAATCTTGAGGCCTGCTCAAAGGGTGACATCCGCAGTGGCTCAGCCCCGAGCACAACAGCTGTCTCCACCCCAGGCAGTATGGTGACCGTTCAAGTCCCCGCAGAGGAGAAAATTACGGCCCAGGTGAGCTAGTGGGAATGGTTTGACTCTTGAAAGTTTATGTCACAGCAGGGAAGAAATGAAATGAATGAACCAGAATCACAATATATATATATACGTTACACAATGACCACAATTGACACCAGCAGGAGACGCAAGCCATGGATTCACGTGCGCCTGCCAAGCGCCGTCTTCATTTCCTTCTCTTGAGGTGGCACACTCTCAGCCTTCGTTCATCGCTCAAAGGAGGGAACTGAGGGGAAAATGCGAGTAAAAAGACTTTAAATGCTGATTGATATGTGGGGTTTAACGTCTAAAAATTGCCATGTGATTATGAGACACCATAGTGTAGGGCTCCGGAAATTTCGACCACCTGGGGTTCTTTAAAGTGCATCCAAATTCGAGCACACGGGCCTAGAACATTTCCGCCTCCATCGAAAATGCAGCCGCCGCTACCGGCATTCGATCCCGCCACCTGTGGGTCAGCAGCCGACTACCTTCGCCACTAGACCACCACGGCGGGGCGACATTAAATGCGAGCGCAATAGTCTGAGAGTGTCGCATAGAGTGCATGTGCTATGGTGACTCGCAAAGTTTTTGGGTTCTCTAGCCTCTTTGTTGCTATAAATTCGTTGCTATCCCATTCGTTGATTTATGATCGTGTTCGTCATACACTCGTAGCCTACCGGGTATGCCAATTTGGTCAATACCAGGTTAAGGTGGCGACAACGACAGAGCCCAGACGTAGGCGGATAGATAGACAGATAGACAGATAGATATAAACGTTTTAAGAGCCTTTGGTTCACTTAGAAGTGCTTCGCTTTAATAAATAGTGTAAACATGCACGCTATGTGGTGAGAATATAACCGAAATGATCAACCTGTTCACGTGAGAGTGACCGACCAGTTCTTGGTGTGCCGTCTTAGCTGGGCTTTGGCAGCCTTAAGAAGTGGAAATTTCTGTCCGCAGCGTCCTTCATGGTCGTCCTGTTCGGCGTGAAACGCTATGAGGCCCAGTGTCTGCGCAGCGCGTTGAAACAGCCGCGTCGAATTCGGCCCCAGCATCGAGAACCAGTGACTGCCTTGGCGGACCTGCAGGCAGTCGGTCACGTTGGAGTAAGTTGAGATGGCGTCGAGTTCGCTTTGCACGACGCAGAGGGACCCGTACGACGTGGTGCCCACACGTTTGACTCTGTGGTCCTGGACCTTGTAGTGGTAGCCGCGGAAGGAAGCTGTCACCATGGTCCTGTCCAGGCAATCGCGGCCGAAGCTGGCTTCGTTGAACACTGCGTACTCTGAGAGTTCGGTGTCGAAGGACCAGGTGGCCTGGCTGCCACTCCTGTACTGCGCTGGGCAGGCGAGCTCACTGACGTCGTCCTCGAGGTAGGCGTGGCCCATCCTGACGACGGGCACCATGCGACGCCGCACGAAAGCTCCAGCCGAAAACTTGTCGGCTTCGTTGTTGTAGTCGAAGACTTGAAGAAGCCACAGGCTTCGCGCGTGTAGCCGAGCGTAAAGTGAGTGCACCACGTCGTAGTAGTCACCGGTCAGGTCGTTGTCGTAGTTCATCACGACCCCTTTCAATCCGCTATTGACGACCCAATTGACGATCCGAATAATGAGCTTCTCCTTGCCCACTGACGCCTGAGACTTAAGCAGCGTCGGTGTGCCATCCCGGCGGCCCACTATGGCCAAGGCTTTAACGCGAGGCGTTCGACCTTGACGCCCAGTTGCGTTGGCAGCGCGAATCAGTCCAGCCAGGTGGCGCGCGGGTGGCCCTCGATCGACGTAAACGCCTGTTTCGTTCATCTGCAGGCAGCAGTACACGAAGGCGTCGCAAACGCCCGACGTCGGGTATTCGAATGTTTCCGGCATAAGGCGGGAGTCGAAGGTGCACCAAAGCTCTGCGTGGGCGATCGGGCTGCGGGCTTTGCCTCGAGTGCTCCACTGGTCGGGCGTGCCGCCGGCGTCGTCGGCGCCGAAGATTGCGTTCGAGATGGCTGCACCCAAGATGTACATCAGGAGCAGGGCGAGGCCCGAGATGATCACTACTGCGGGCACGAACACGGCCGTGTAGTTCGCCTTGTGCTTCGCCTCGAGTTGCGCGATCGAATCCCGGCGCTGCGGTTTCTCGTCAACTGCAGCCACTTGGATTTCGTCGCCGGCAGCGGCCATCATCTTCTTCCTTATCCGATGGCACATGCACAACCTTGCGGAATCGGGCATGACGACGAAAAAAAAGAGAGAATGAACAGCAATTTCGAATAAGCAACAGGGTGCTAAAAATTTTATAAGAACTGATTGATTGATATGTGGCGTTTAACGTCCCAAAACCACTATATGATTATGAGAGACGCCGTAGTGGAGGGCTCCGAAAATTTTATAAGAAACCTATCTTGAAACAACCCAAAAATACTCGTCGTCTGAACAAACATTCAGCAGACAGCGTCCAGAAAAAAAAAGAAAAAAGGAAAAGAAAAGTAAGCTTTAGTTCTTCAGTCAATGGTGACGATAGTTAGTGCAACGAGTGATGTCTTTGATAATTTCACGTCCTCTGATTATGGCAGCCATTGCACAGGATAGAGTAGGACCTATTTATAAATAGAGGGTGAGGAACTATGGCCAGACATTTTAATCAGAATTAAGCACTTACTTGCAAGCACCCATAGAAATCTGAGAAGCTTACGTGAGAAGGCTCTAGAAAAACAAACTGCATGTGAACTGTGCGTAGAACAATATACCGTGGGCGATAGAGGTACATATAAGGGCTTCATACTATTGCGTAGACAAACTTAGTTTGCGTAAAGGGAATGGCATCGCTATAATGCCGAAACGTGGGCAAACATTCAGAATGCCTGAATTGTGGGCGAAAATAAAAAAAATACCATTCAAGAGAAGGAGAGTGAATGCCTTGCTTTCTTTGTTTCGTGGGGCACCTGTGTCAACGAACAGGGTTCAGTGTGAGAACAGTGAGTAATACTCCAAAGCTAGGATTGGCTAGAGCTTTATCATAAAACAGCGCACACACACGAAGACGAAAAATAAAGAAATGCACGATGCGAGTGCTGACTATTAGCTGAAATTGTTATCCAATACAGCAACATACATCCATGAAGATTATCAATCATGCAACATGGGAGTATCAAGGCTACAAACTAGTGACGGTATGCGAGATTTTCGCAAGAATGTCACAGTCTTGGATAATAATGATACCCTCTTGCTATGCCCCGCCACGGTGGTTTAGTGGCTAAGGTACTCGGCTGCTTACCCGCAGGTCACGGGATCAAATCCCGGCTGCGGCAGCTGCATTTCCGATAGAAGCGGAAACGTTGTAGGCCCGTGTGCTCAGATTTGGGTGCACATGAAAGAACCCCAGGTGGTGGAAATTTCCGGAGCCCTCCACTACAGCGTCTCTCATAATCATATGGTGGTTTTGGGACGTTAAACGCCACAAATCAATCAAATCAACCCTCGTGCTGATGGCACTCACACACAAAGGGGAACGGGCGAAGAACTGGGTGTTAGCGAATTTTATTGTAATTTATATGCACCGACCCATGCCGCCTGTGGACTCAAGTTTTTTCCACGGTATGCTTGGCGGGACCGGCAGTGAAGAGCGCAGAATCTTCCAGAAGGTTCTCATACACTCGGGCGAGGTTGGCGCTGGGCAGTGGTTCAACGTGTAATGAAGTGGTTACATAAAAATATAAAAAAAGAAGTGTGCGTGGCAACGTAGCTTGTAAAAAAAATTATACACTAAAACGAGGCCAAAGAAAAATTTTAAAGTATACCACTGGGAACAAAAATCCGCCAATCTGCATCACTCTCGCATGTCTCACCACCAGAACAAGAATAAACAATGTGTTCAATCTCCTTTGTGAGTTTGAGCCAAGATATTTTAAGCGACAAAACAAAAACAAAAATGCCAGGAAGCTGGTTCTCTACAGAATATTATACATTCATGTATTAATGAGAGGCACACACACATTTGCGGCTAATCACTTTAGCATGGTGGAGAAGGGCAGATCAGCATCCATGCAGTTGTAGCCTTAAGGTACAAAAAAAATTCATCCGTATCTCCAAGAAAGCAACGCTCCACTCCCTTTTTCTTCCATCTAACAGAGAAAACAGGCCATTTATCCATTCTCCCTTTCATTCGTAACGATGGTGTCGTTTCGGCAAACGTTCAGGTACGATGCGGGGGCGCTGCCAGCGCGTAAAATTCACGCATTGCGAGGCGCCAGCTGGGAAAAATGTGTTTTCCACACCAGCCGCTAAGGTTTTCGAACAGCACTGGCTAACACTTCCAGTCTTATATACAGAAGAATAGTGGATGATTGCTGCCGTAGCTCTATTGGTAGATCATCAAGCGGGCTATGTAAAGGTTCTAGGCTCAGTCCGTAAAAGAACAGGCTGTTGGATGAGTGTGTTGTTCGATCCTTCCTGTGTCTACGTTTATCGTGCAGTTTAACTCGGAACGGTCCTTACTGGGGGCAAGCTTTTTTGCCTCTACATCATTTATTTCCTCCGTGTTCTTGTTGTTTTGCGCATCAAAGTGCAATAATAATATCCGTTATTAACAATAATAGTGTAATTACCACACCACAATTAACAGGTGACGACTAATGTCACCTGTACTATAATTGGCTTCATTGTGGCTTTTATTAGAAGCTTTCGTTAGGTTTGGTACTTAAAAAGGGGTCTTGCAGTACTTCTTCAGCGTTGTAAAAAACGCTGCCCATGGGTGATTTAGTCCCCTAAAAACACTTAAGCGAAACATCATGGTGCAGCACGTGGCCTGGAATTCATAAGTAATTGTAAAAGTAAGCTAGGAATTAGTTCATATTCTTTCGATAAATGATGCTGTATACGAAAACCATCATATCATATCCCGATTCAAGGCATTTGTCTGATTAGAAAATCGTGAGCTGCATAGTTACCGAGGCCCTTATCTGTTCCCGCGCTCGCTCGCGATTACAATGAAAATAAAAAAAGAAACAATACTACCTAAGCACATGACGCGTGCGTGACGTAGCTTCCTTCTCCCGTTACGCCCTTTCCGGCTTGGCCTCCAGCGCTCTCGTCCGGACGAGAAAATTAGTTATTTGTTTATCTGTTTGGTTTGAGTACATAGATAACACGAAGACAGAGGAAACAGGGAGGGAACAAGCTGACAACTGCCACCTATAGGGGCACAAAGCCTGCCTGCTCGTTCGGGAAGGGAAGGCATAGAGGAAATAAGGAAAGAAAAAAAGGAGAGAGAAAACAGACAGCACATATAAAGAGAACGACAAATCGATTTGTGAGGCAGTCAATTTCTTTAATGAAGCCATTCGATGGTTACTCGAAAAATTGTTGTGAGGCCCTTTCGAAACGCATTTGACGCCAGTCACAATAGTACACCATCTAACACAGGCCTTCTCATGCATAAGAGTGAAGGAAACGTGCGTGCACTCGTTCTAAGCATGCAGCAGTGTTGCATGCTTAGAAGATTTGTCAAGAATCGAAGGACCCGCACGAGCACATGATAGCGGTAAAATGTGAAAGAAAAAAAAGCTCTTCATCCCTTACCGTTATGATCATATCCGGTCGTTAGCAATAAGTAGCACTGCCTTGTGTGTTCCTACCTTCGGAACACTATGGAACAGCCCTGGAGTGTGTGGCTGAGAGATGCTAAGCGCGCGCATGGTGCGCGCCGTTGCTGCCCCGTACTTCACGTGGATGCCAAGACTATATATACGAGTGCTGTGGCTGTCCCCTCCAAACGTCGCGTGTACACACGGAAAAACAGCAATAGGCTAGTTCAGTTTCTTTCTTTCTTTCTTTCTTTCTTTCTTTCTTTCTTTCTTTCTTTCTTTCTTTCTTTCTTTCTTTCTTTCTTTCTTTCTTTCTTTCTTTCTTTCTTTCTTTCTTTCTTTCTTTCTTTCTTTCTTTCTTTCTTCCTTTCTTCCTTTCTTTCTTTTTTTCGTTCTTTCTTTCTTCCTTTTTCTTTCTTTTTCTTTCTTTCTTTCTTTCTTTCTTTCTTTCTTTCTTTCAGACACTGAGCGTCTTATGACAGAGTTCGATCTGGTGTGCGGCGTGACCATCCTTACTACGCAAACGAGTCCCCTTTCCATCTCGATCCTACGCTGCCCACTTTCTCCCCTCCCGTGGCATCCACACCTCCACGGCGCATGCACATTTCCTCCCTTCTGTATCCTATCCTACGCCCCCTCTCTCCCCTCTAGTAAACGAACGCCAAAACGCGCTACTCTGTGCGAGCCTGTATAAGGGGCTGTGTAAGAGGCTGCGGCCCCTCCCCCTTACAGTCTCTCAGCAATCCCGTGATGGCGACGAGTAACAGCAAAAGAAACTACAGGCATGGTGTGCTCCACTTGCAAAGAGGCGATAACATTGGGCAAGGTGCCCGTGATGAAGGCAACTTTAAGTTCCCTTCATCACTTTTTCTTTAGTGGGAGACTATCTATCTATCTATCTATCTATCTATCTATCTATCTATCTATCTATCTATCTATCTATCTATCTATCTATCTATCTATCTATCTATCTATCTATCTATCTATCTATCTATCTATCTATCTATCTATCTATCTATCTATCTATCTATCTATCTATCTATCTATCTATCTATCTATCTATCTATCTATCTATCTATCTATCTATCTAATATTATGCTCGGTTAGGTCACCCAAGAAGGACGGACTGCAAGCATGTTGCCAAAAAAATCTTGGTGCAACTGTGCTACAGGAGAGACGCTGCAAGCGCCGACGAGTGCAGAGGCGCTTCACGTCGGCTCCTGCTTTCATGAACAACTTCGCTGTGAAAATCACCACGTTCATTTCTCAGAGTGATATCAGAGGATTTGTATCGTCATCCAGATTCTTAGGATACTAAAGACAAGGTGGGCCAACTGTTTTTCGTCTTTTTACGGCCTTTCCTCGGTGCACACCACACGAAACGCTGTTAAGCCTTGCGAAACAGGCCGGTTCACTCAGGGAGCCGACGCTGTAAAACCACTGGAATCTACCGCGTCGGCAGGCCACACGCAAACACTGACGCCGATTCGAGAACGATGGATGTAAAACACGATGACGATGTATCACCAGCCACTACTGAGAGTGAAGAAGTGCACACCATCCACTACGGACGTCGTCAAAAGCCCAGACATGGATCGGTGAGGGACGCTGACGACTGCCTTGGTGATAACATTAGGGCAAAACCCGGATTTGTAACACGCAAGCCAAAACACAGGAAAGACAGATGAAACACATCGAAAAAGAGAACAGAATGCCCAAGCTACCGGCGGGAGACTACCAAACTGTCATCAGACCCAGAGAAGGCTTACGCGTAGCCGCACTCGGCCCAATCGATATAACCAGAGACATACATGAAGCCGCGGCTACACCACCAGAAGTCCGGCACTTCGACGTAATATGCTCTAACAAGACACAGAACACCATAATAGTAAGCACCCCGGACCCCGACCGAGCGGACTAGTACAGAAAAATCAAGAAAATACTTATACGAGGCAAAGAATATGAAGTGGCAGCGCATAAAACAGCACCAAAAGATACAGCCAAGGAATTCAGTAAAGGAATTCCACCGAAAGAAATTCTTGGTAGTAATGGGGCGGCCCTTGTCACTGAAAGAAACCACAGCATCATCATGGCTAAGCGACTGGGGAATACTACAGCGGTCATTGTGCTCTTCAGTGGAAATAAGGTATTCTCGAGTGAGTGCTATGATGGAGTAATAATACCATGCACGCTATACCACAAGCAAATTGACTACTGCAAGCAGTGCAACAGACTGGGACTTAGAAGTGATGTGTGCCGCAATTCCCAAGATAAACTTTGTGCTGCATAGTTGCGGCACTCACAACCCCAAAGACGACCACAGATATGACCGTAGCTCTCAAATCTGTGGGAAAGAGCACGCTACAGCCGATAAAAGCTGCACGGCCAGGTTCAAGAAACCTTACATGGTAAAACAGAGACAATGGGCCAGACTACGAGAACATCAAACGCAAAGCTCATCTCCAACATGAGGGCGTCCACGAGAGCGCTCGACATCGAGACCCGGAAAACGACAGCAAACAAGATCCCGCTCCGGTTCAAGGAACCGCAGCCCTGCAAGCTCCCACCCCAGTTCCAGGTCGGGATCGGTGTCTAAGGGACCAACAAACAAGTTGAGCTGGGCAGATAGAGTACGCGGCTTGCGACTGGAGGGAACTGAGGAGGTTAAAAATAACAACGGTTGCAATAGCATCAGTCAAGAGCTAGAACGGCTTAAAGATGAAAACAGACGAATGAAAGAAATAATAGAACAGATGCAAGCTCAAATAGAACTCCTCACTATGAAACGCGAATGCGGCGAATCCACACGCGAATACGAAGGAAACGAGAAACAGCTAATGACAGATCTACAAGACATCTGCATGTCCAAATCACCACCACTACAACATAAAAACTATACAGGCGAAGCGAACCCTAACATGGACAAAAAGTTTGAGGCAGCGGAGATTAGAGCGGTGCTTCACAAATTAAATATAAAATGAGCACCGGGACATGATGGAGTCACCAACCGAGCATTACGTAATTTGAAAAATAAATTCATAGAATATTTAACCGGATATATAAGGAAATGTTGGACAGAAGGGGCAATGCCTGACGCGTGGAAAGAGGCTAGATCAATCCTTATACCAAAACCTGGATAGCCAATTAACAAAGTAAATCTCCGACCCATCTCATTGACGTTATGCGTAGCAAAAGTAATGGAACGTGCATTTCTAAATAGAGCCAACAACTATATTGAGGATGGTGAATACTATTCACACGTGATGATAGGCATCCGTCGTCACCTAGGCACCCAAGGCGCCATGCTACAGATTAAACACCAAATCACAAACTACCCCACAAGTTTCACATGAGCCATACTCGGTCTAGACCTCAAAAAATTATTTGACAATGCAGCCCATGAAACAATTCTCAGACGCATATAGAGCTTAAACATGGGTCAGCGAGCCTATAGTTACGCCAGAAACTTCTTGACCAACAAAAAAACAAGGCTCAGCTTAGGAGGCCTTGCATCTGATCTCCAAGAACTGGGCTGCAGAGGCACTCCACAGGGCTCCGAAATATCGCCAATGCTCTTTAATCTAATGATGATTGGGCTACCGAAAGAGGTAAATAAAATCCTGGGAGCATATCACTCTATCTACGCGGATGACATCGCAATATGGATTAGTGACGGCAGCGACGGCTACATAAAACAGAGACTCAAAGAAACAATAGGAACAGTTGAGCGATACCTGGAAGGCACAGGACTCGCATGGTCCCCGGAGAAATCAGAACTTCTTCTCTACAGGCCAGCAATCAGAGGCAGACCACCCAAGTCAGAAGGAAAACAAGCGGCAATATGAGGAAATTAGGATTCACACACAGGAGGGCGCAGCTGTACCGGCAGTTCCAAAAATACGGGTACGGGGATTAGTCATCGAGGCTAACGGCGCCAACGGCGAGACTATATGCAGACTAAATGATAAAGTCACTAATGCCATGAGAGTGATTCACAGGGTCACGAATAAACACCAAGGTATGAAAGAAGCGCACGTAATTTGCCTAATCCTGGCCTTCGTCATAAGCCACGTAAAATACGTAGCAGCATACCACGACTGGCAAAAAGCTGAAACTAACAAAATAAATGCACTCATCAGGAAGGTCTACAAACAAGCCATAGGAATATCTCAGTATGCTAGCACAGACCTTTTTCTTCAGCTAGGACTACACAATACGCTTGAAGAGATTATAGAAGCTCAGAGCATATCCCAGCTGGAAAGGCTCACTAAAACTAAAACGGGAAGAAATATAATGAGTAGATTAGGAATTATGTACCAGGCACAACATGGTGTCAAACATGGCATCCCCAATACAATCAGAGATCAGAGCTAAGATCGTGTCTAACCTGATACCAAAAAAACATGACCCCCATTATCAACACGGACTGCAGAAAACACCGTGCAAAAGTACTGCTGAAAACATATGGCATAAACAGTAAATATCTTTTTGTAGATGGTAGCCCATACCCTGAACGAAAGACCCACACTGGTGTCATGATCGACGCGTCCGGCATTTGTATTAATGCGTGCTCTGTCATAACAAACAATATAGAGGAGGCTGAGGAGGTAGCCATAGCCATGGCTATCACCTCCAACAAGCACTAATTCACACTGAGCGATTAGCAAGTAGCCAACAGAAATTTTACGCAAGGATGGATTTCACGGCAAGCCCTCAGAATCATCGTTAATAACCAAGAACTACACAAACTAGATGAACCCAAACTCCTCGTATGGTTCCCGGCGCCCACAGAGACTGATACATCCAATCCGAACGAGCTGGTTCATAAGTTGTCATGAGAATTAACTCACTGCGCAACCCGACTGGTGCCGCCGACGTACCACATAGAGACCGATTTACAAGCTACACAGAATACATGCCACCCTACAGAGAAGCAAGGCGCGTCTTTCCCGCACCTCACTCGAGTCTGAACAGGCAAGAAGCATCGAAATACCGACAGCTACCGACGAACTGCTACCCGAACCCTGTACACCTTTACAAGAGCTACCCACACTTATCTCAGACAATAAATGTAAGCTATGTGTAACACAAAAGGTGTCTTACAAACACATACTATGGGAATGCCCCAACTTATCAACAAGTTCTCTTGTGGTCCACCGGGAGCAGTGGCGGCTTGTGCTGCTCAGCTCGGAGGTTCAACACAAAAAATGGGCTATCCAGCAAGCCAGGGAGGCTGTACAAAGACAAGGTCTCTCGGTACCTCCTTGTGCAGTCTAGCCCGGACCACAAACATGCCAGATACGGAAATAAAGTTTATTCATCATCACTGTGCTACAGCGGGCTCTCACAACGGAAAACATCGTGTCGTAAACGATAAACATCCACAACCCAAATCACTCACTCACTCACTCACTCACTCACTCACTCACTCACTCACTCACGCCAGATCTAGCGTTCCAGTCAAGCAACATTTTGCTTCTCCTTCGTATCACTTGGACTGCAGCAAACCACGCTTTACAGAAGCACAAGGCTGATGCCATTAGGCAATGAATTGAGGTAGTTTATGCTTACAAGCCCGAAAGTAAGCCTCCCCACCACCACCCAAGTACACCTCGCAGCCTATTTGAGCCTTAACTTCCAGGCAGCCCCAGTATAATTTAAGTGACACGCGGCATGACACGCTCCTATATCTAGTGATTTCTAAATACTCGACTGCTAGCGGTACCGCGTTCACGCAGGATGTCGAGTGCTCACCTTCCCCACACTGCACTGGCACTCTCCTGCATTAGACAAGATAAACAGCTGTGTTCCCCATGGCACGTGTGCTCCTGGTATTGTAGACTAAAGCAAGACCAGTGAAGAAAGCTCAGGCAGAAGCGCACTCAGCTCATGCACCTCCAACCGCGAGCGTGCATAATCTTCCTGCGTACGGCGAATTCTGCGCATGACGTCATACTTTGGCATGAACGTGTGCGTGCAGGTTCACCCATTCGGAACGAAGATAAAATAGCCTACAGTGGCAACTCCCGATCTAAAGAAAATTGAATCCCAAACAAAAAAGGAACCGCACAGCGATGTGTTAAAATGTTTGCCTGCGTCGTATCACGCTCAAAGGAGATTTTGAAACGACCATAGACGAAAGGTAGGAGGAGAAGGAAGATTACAAAGCTGAGTAAAAACGAAAACATGAAGTTAGTAGTGGCGAAAAGGAAAATCAAAAAACGCTTTTTCGACTACACGGCTACACGGCTTGGCTTCCCGAAATACATGGAAAGTGGCCCACGCGTACCGAAGGGTGGTTGCGGGCTCACGTTTTGAACCTGCATTAGTACATGCGAAACGGGAAGAAGTCCACAATCTAAGGGAGAGCTCCGTGACGCCTGCCACTGAGCCGTTTCAGAGTCGGTGCAATCCAATCATGCGAAGAAAGGAACAGTTGGTATGTGTGTATCTGTTTCTTAGTGATCATGAACGCATATCAAAGGAGTCACTGTAAGCCCCTTCAATGGTCCACCATTTCCTCCCGCCGTATTAGGTAAGGGTGCCGTCGGGGTTACGTTGGTTGGTATGTGCGCTTACACTTATTGCGACCCAGTGAGCTCCGGTGAAGGAAAGCAACACCCTTTCGCTGTACTCTATGTTCATATATAGTTCTTCGTTTTCAAATATAGTATACTATGAGCTGTGAATAGTATGCTTTTGACGTAAAAACAAATAACATCAACAAAAAAAACATGAAACAACACTAGCATGGTGGAAAAGAAAGGTTTCATCAGATCACCATGGTTCGTTTTGATAGTTGTAGTATAGTGAACCCTCGCACTGCTTTTTCGTATACCTCTCCAGTGATCGCGTGTCGGCCTCTCAAGTGACTGTCGACAAAAACCAACGATGCGCCATGCCGTGAACGAAAATGTCAAGGCGTACCATAAGCTTTATTATCTTGTCGCTCTGGCTCGTCACACGTTTAGTGACCTTGCTTCGCTCATACACAGCTACATACGTAGCAAATGCGGGAGCTCGATTGATTTAAGGACTGTTCTGCACCTGCGAGATCTATATTGCACAGCGATGCATAGTTTTCTGCAGGTGCTGGGACCGAAATGCTCCCTGGGTAGTCCATGGGGTCTTTATGATGATATTTCAGGAATAAGTAAAAATAAGACCGTATACCTAATTTACAGTGGGCAAGGTAATGCTTTACACGAGAGTTCGAAGCAAGCTCCAGAATACTATTATAACTTAATGTACCCTCTGCTTCACACTTAGGGGAAATGTCTCAGCGCATGGCGTCACGATGCATCCAGCGCCGCCGTCGCGTGCCGGCAGCACCTAGCGCATGCGCAGACACTTGAGGCGCGTGCTGTTTAATAGCATCGTCTGCGACGGTAAGAATAAAACCAACGTGAATGAGTTCAGGAATACTGAAGTTCCAGATAACGACCTGAGCGTGCTTCTTATCGATGGTATTTCATTGCGTGAGGCAGCATTCGCTCGCCGGCGCCGAAATACAAGCGTGAAGCTTCCTCCTTCACTTGGTTTCTCGTCATGCATGTCCAGAGTGGCAGCGACAATGGCGCCAATTTCAAGCGGCAGTGAGGCACACCGTGACGCGATGAGCGACGTCGACCCAGTGCTTAGCATAACAATGAAATTCGCCCACTGCCCCACAATGCAGCAAGCAAGCGCCGCCGTAGTCGGCGACGCGGCGGTGCTTGCTTAACCGTTCAGCCCTACTCCTGTCAAGCGTCTGAGCACGTGCGAGCCGATTGCCGCGCTGGCCGCATCATGGCCGCATCGCGGTGCCACGCACTACGAGTTTTCCTCTTAGTGTGAAACATACTTCACAATGAAAACACCCGTAAAACGATCCAACACGAAATTGAGAGGGTCCTAACTTTGCCCCTACGCGCGATAGATCCTGTACGTGTATTACCTGTTAGGACCCGCAGGACAGACAGACAGATAGATAGATAGATAGATAGATAGATAGATAGATAGATAGATAGATAGATAGATAGATAGATAGATAGGTAGATAAACGCTGACATGGCTCTGACTGATCTGACACGCGTCTCTCATAACCATAAGGTAGTTTTTGGTCGTTAAATCCCACATATCAATCAGTCTGATTGACCTTACTGCCACATGGGCTGTTATAAATAGACATTGAAACGCGGGTCAGCGAAAATTGGTAAACATTAAGCGGAGCTATACGCCAAAGTCTCCACGGTAACGAGTGGAAAGTCGCTCTCGCAACGGTGGCTCGGCAGGTGATACACGTCACGCGGGGATATGTCGAATTTCGCGGAGTCCTGCTACCGAGCTGCCCTCAAGGGAGAGACAGGAGCGCAACAAGAATTGAGGCATAGCGGGTAAAAGTCGGCTTTCACTCGCGCTTCGTCGAGGCCAGCGCCATAAGGCAACAACGTGAAACACGTTTTCTCGGTCGGACTGCTGCTCTCTCGCCTTTTTTTTTTCGCTTCTCCTTCGACGCAAGCGCAGCCGTCAAGCTGTCTGAGCCGGAAAGAAGAATGGCGCGGCGTCTCTCGCACGTCACTATTGCGACAGCGAATTGGGTTGCGCTCGGTGGTTTTGCGCAAATGCTCGAATCCCGCTGTCACTCCGGGATTTCGGCTCGACGGACGACGACTCCCGAAAGAGGGAACCGCGCGCACGGAGAGGACGGTCAATCTGATCCGCACCAAATCCACCCAACAAGCGTAGCCGGTCAGAGAAAGGTTGGGCGCGTCCAAGCGCATTCACTTTATCTTTCACTCTTTCCACAGCGTTCTCCTGTCTTCTTTTTTGCTTTGCTCACGGAACAGCTCCGTGATCTGCCCGCGATGGAACAAATCCGTACACCTTTTTTATATCTTGTTTTATAATAAAGTAATATGACCGATTTACACTAAGGCCGTGCAGATGCCGTGCGCAAGGAAAGCAGATCCGACTGAACAGACTGTCACCGTTTTTTGTGTGACCCGAGTCCAGAATGAAACTTTTTGTTATGTCTCCGGACCACCCTGTCAAATGCTGTTGCCAGTTTTCTGTAAATCATGACTCAAATGAAAACAAAACAATATTGAACAGTACACATATATGATAGAGTGGCGTATGTCATACATAAAAATTGGGGAAATATAATTAGTAGGAATTGGTAAAAAAATATGACAGCTACGTACCACTGGTGCGAAGAGTCTAAAAAAGCAAAGCCGGTAGCCTAGCCCTCCTCTTTTACTTCATCTGCATAATGATAATCAATCTAGTTTGACGTCCTAAAACCACTAAGAGACGCCGTAGTAGGGGGGCTCCAGTGAATTAGACGACCTAATGGGCACCTAAATATACGTACACTGGCATCGAGCACTTTCGTCTCCATCGAAAAGGCAGCCGCCGCGGCTGGGATTTGATCCCGCAACATACGGATCAGCAGTCAGGAACCATAACCATCACACCACCATGGCGGGTTATTTCATTCTCACCCTCGCTTCACGTTCTTATCCCTTCCTACCATGAAATAAACGTGGCTATGCCGTGTAGTCGCCTCTATCCTCCGCTTTACCCTATATTCGTCCTCATCAGTTTCCTTTTCAGCTGTCTGTTTCTCCTTTTCTCTTTTCTTCTCTACCCTCTTTCTCATTTTTCTTGTCCACTTGTCTAGTCCCCAGTGTGGGGTAGCCAAACGGATGTATATCTGGTTAACCTCCCTGCCTTTCTCCATTTTGTCGCTCCCTCCTCTTTCTATTGCTCAACGTCTTAAGCTCTTTCTCTATTTTTGCCTTTTATTTGTTTTTATTTTGCTATTTGAACTGCGCTGCCTATTTCATTCACGACGTTTCGACTATCCCCCCCCCCCCCACATACACGATATTGAAACTGAACATATATATAAAAACGTTTATTTGAAAAAAAAAAAACAAGGAAAAAGTAGATACGGCGAGCATGTGGGTGGGGCCCCTATTGCAGGGCTCCACTGGCTTTAGCGGCCCGCTGCGCCTGGTCGAGGAGCGCTAGTTGCACCCCCAAATCCTCGCTGGCGAGCAAAGTCTCCCATTGCTCTTATTGAAACTGAAACTGTCCTTTGTGGGTAGGGGTAATAAAGATGTATCTAATGCCCTCCGATGCACCACCATTCCCTTTTTTTACGATTTTCGACGCCAGCATTGCTGCTTACATAAATTCCATGAAATCTTCCAAAGCTCGTGTCAGTGCTCCTTTATAGAAAACGCCTGCTGGAAAACGTTTCGTTTGTTGACGTTCGCCTTCTCTTTAAATACCCCACTCTCAGCAACTCCGAAAGCTTTACGGCAGACGCCTGCACGGAGCGACACGAACGCCCCCGTACTTCAGGTCTTGAGCGGCACCCATAATATCCGCTTTTTATTGACTCTTCAATCGGTTGCCTCGTATGCTCTTCATGTTTTACAACGGGGGAAGTGATAAAGTTGCTTAACGAGAGGGTGCCAGCTGTAAACACCCGCTGTATAACGCGAGCATCATTCGCTAGATTTGCGTATGCAAAACACACATACTTAGTCATCGTCTCTCACAGCTTACCTGCACTCGTTTTATCTCTCAGCCCTCTCTAATTTGCTTTGTCTTGCGCTAGCTCAGTCCAGTTCGTCCCGGTGAACTTTTTTGTGTTTTTGTTCTAACTAGCTTCTGTTCTTAGCTTCTTTTAGCGAGGAAGCTGTTTGAGCTGCAAGTTCGGCCCTGAGGAGTTCGCAAAAACAGCAACTATATTATCATGACGTCACTGCATGTTGCTTAGCAACACCTGACATGGCTGTGCTCCTCTTCGCCTAATGATGGTTGCACCAATGCTTGCCGTTCTCTGGTAGTATTGTCTGTTAACTGAAAACGGGCCCGAGAATTCGACTCACTTGGACTCACTCGGACTCTGTTTGAGCCGATAGTACGAGGGAGTCCGGTTCTGGAAACTGTTGGCTAACATGACCTCTATTTAGCCCTAAACGCAAAATATATTCTATGAGTGAGTTTGAGTGAGCTCCACAAGTTTTGCTGATCTGGGTGCACAAGTACGTCAAACCGGCAGATGCCTCAATAAAAGACTGTTGGAGCACAAGTACGACGCGACTGCTTGAATTGAAGGTCATACAGGTATCCACTGCTGAGATTGTGAATACTTGACTGAGTTCAGTAGTGCGAATATTTTGCGCAGGTGCGGTGACATTAGCACGTGAGATATCCCAGAGGACCACAAGATCACGACCCCAAAAATTGGGGGACTTCACTTAAGCTTCGCCTTTAAAAGTTTAATGTGATTACAATGTAGTGTCTCTATAGTGGATACTTTTTTATTTTACGATGCTACTCGAAAAGTTTGAATAGTGATGACATTTCGCTCACAACTATCGAATCCCACGCCGACATCAGATTTTCTGCGAAACTAGCTCTGTAACGCTAACACGTTAAAAGAGAACTGCGTGAGTTTCCTGTGAAATTCCGTATAGGTAAAAAGCTACGATATTTATCGAGGGCTCCGTAATCATGGTTACAACTTGATTTCTGCTAAGATTGTGTACATCTCAGGCTTTGTTCCTTTTCTTAGTCCTTTTGCTGTTTATTGTTACCGCGCTGTCAGAACCACAGAGCTTCGTTTGCTGGTCTACACCGTGTGCCTTTGTCCTCTGTCCTGAGGACGTATGCTCTTTTTTTTTTTCCCTTGTGATGACGACCAGCCAACTCTCGATATGTGTTTGGCAGCTTTAAAATAACTAATCAAATGCCAATTCAACATATGATTCTACCACTGCAAAAAACTATGCCATTGAAAAAGAAAGCGAACTATAAAGTAATAGCGTCGCACCGTGACAGAGATATATATCACATCCTTTTCATTTCCTGTTTAGCGTGAAAAGTGCGTTATGTGAAAATCGCTCAAAATTGCTGTCAGCTGCAGTCGGCAAAGAACACCTCATTTATGTGTTCACCGGGGCAG
Organism: Rhipicephalus microplus; assembly: GCF_043290135.1. Taxonomy (NCBI): domain Eukaryota; kingdom Metazoa; phylum Arthropoda; class Arachnida; order Ixodida; family Ixodidae; genus Rhipicephalus; species Rhipicephalus microplus. Next base: position 244,192,884 of record NC_134700.1, on the reverse strand, counting down.
CGTAGTTTTATTAAGCCTTACCATCAAATTACACGTCCCAATAACATGCCAAGTAATTAGGATCTGTCCAAAATGGTAATATTGAAATATAATCAGGCCTTTCAATGAAAACGAACGTGCAGAGATCTTTGTCCACCAAGTGTTTTTCACTCAAACAAGAAAGAGAAGGCGGTAAGGGCCCAAGATTAGCAAAGCAAATAGTAAAGCATTGGAGATTTCATCCAGATATACTACACTTCTCTGCTATACGCTATAGTCGCCGAGGTTTCCGTCGTCATGAGAAGATGAGCTAGAATGAAATTAGTACGTGTTGGTAAATTTGTGATATATAATGGCTAAGACCGGTTTATGAGCTTGTGACATGATGCCTCCAAGGAAAAAAAAGGCTGGAATATTCATTAACTAAACACTAACCATTCACTTGTCACAAAAAGCACTAATCTCGCAGTAAGTGACCGCGGGGGGAAAATACAGGTTAGCAAAATCTGCTACCTACTTAGTAAGTGAATAATGCTGACCCAATAGATTAGTTTATAACTGAAATTCCAGTACCTGCGCTAAAAACCCAGTAATAGTATTACCTCAAGCATACAACGATTTTGCCAATCAGGCATACATGCCTGTTTTGCTTACATAGGCGTGTGCATTGCCGAATGTAGATGATTCCGGTACGAAAGTGTATATATGGTATAAAATACGAAGTGGCCTTGTTTTCATACTTTCATTAATGGCTGCTAATTACTTCATGCAGTTACCGTGATATGTACGCACCACAGCATTTAACCTATAAGAATGAACAGATCGTAAACGAGAACACGCCAACACACACAAACAGCATCAAACCCCGTGCGTAGCCGATATGTATTATAGCAGCAGATTCAAGGCTTTTTATGCTTCTACTTTGGAATAGCACACCATGCCTTGGTTGGCGATCATAGAATCTAGAAAGATATTTGACGTTTACGGACACCGGTGGTGGCGGAGAACTACAGCGCAGAAAATTGCTGCTGCTGCGATCTTCTACCAGCTTTCGCTGTAAAAAAGTGGCAGCATATCCACGGAGTGAATGATGGAGAGTGGGGCGGAGCATTCGTCCGTCCATGCGTCCGTCTGTGTGACCGTCCATGCGTCTGTTCGTGCGCCCGTCCCTGCATTCGTTCATGCATCCGCCCCTGCGTCCGTTCATGCGTCCATCCATGCATCTGTCTGTGTGTCCGTTCGTCCATCTATTCATCACTCCAAGTCCCACCATCTCGCATCTTTTCATCATATATTCCCCATACAGAAGCACCGCCATCCAGCGCACATTCCAAGGACTAAACGAGAGGTGGCACACGCACAGTTTCTTACGGCCTGCGCTTCGTGTCTACTTCCCACCTTTAACCACCTCGAGTTCATGGTATACACTAGTTCACTGTATTAATGGCACTGTGGTCCAACGCTCGCTAAACCTTTCTAAAACCAAGGAGGTTATGCCCAGCGAGTATAACGTAGCAACCCTTTCTTGTCAGCTAGTGCTCAATGTACAAGCCAATGGCTGCTAAGGGGGAATGAGAGACAGGAGAATACGGCTTTTAGTTAACGCGCACGCTGTGAATTTTTCATTGTTCAACAGCACACTGAAGAAATATCTCACCGGCACCACCTTGGAGGTCAAAATGTAAGACTGGTTACACACTACGACTACTACTAAGACTACGAGAAACGAACGGGTGCCGCGATAAGGAGCTTCGCCCCTAAAATTGGCAGATCCCCCGTACAGTGTGAATGGATTATATGCGAAGCATGAATGAGAAATGTCCATATGTCACTTTAAAATCAGCACAACATTACGAGGTGGAAGTAAATGATGTCGTACTTGACTTCCGTTTCATGATTATTATGTTCGGATGTGTCGTTTACCTTCGTCATATATTGACGTCACGTGATACCAAATTTAATATATGTGGAACCAGCGAAACGGCCGCGAGCACGCTATGAGCGTAGTTTGTCGTCATGTTCTTTCATGACACGCGTGTCGGATTATCACGTTTTCACAAGTCATATATTTTGTCATCCATTCAAGTCACGAAACACCAAATTTGGCATATGTGGGGCTAGCAAAACGGCCCTGAGCACATCATGGGGAGACGCGCTTGGACGCCGGAACGAGCGGACGCGCGTCGCATGCGCTCCGCCGAACGTGTGCTCTCGTTGACCGGATTACTTCGATATCGTCGCCGGCACTGTGTCGGATCATCAAGTTTTGACTGTCCTGGGAACCGCACACCCTTCCCGAGGCTGTAGAGCATCTCCATTTTGCTCTATCGCCTTCAGAAGAACCCATGTGAGCGCTGGGCCGCTAGGCCTAAGCGTCGACCCAGCTCGCCTGTACCAGTACGAGTGACTAGGCCTAACGGCGGGACCCCTTTCACAACAATATGGCCGCTAGCACTACGCCAACTGCTGACGTGACTACTACCGGATGCGTTCAACCTGCATTCAGCCCCAACGACACCCATGTTAACACGGAATCTCTCGACCTCGACGAGCTCACCTCGGCAAGCGAAGATGAAGTTGCCGTGCACCATCCTACATCGTCTGCATCGCTGGGACCGGCGAGCGACACCGACGCCAACTGGAAACTGGCGATTTCCCGTCGCCAGCGTCAACGCCAGAAAAAATTTGACAAAGCTCGAGCGGAATTGATGCAGCCGGCCGGTCCTGCAAGCACTCCGCCCAGCCACGTCAACGCCGGGGCAGCTGCAGTGGCGAGCGCTCCTGCTGCGCAGGCAGACGCGGCCGGCGTCGCACCGGCGCGAACACCACCACCCGTAACGAAGCCGCGCCAGCTACGACGGAAGCTGCCGCCGCTTCCACGCACGGACATAAAGATCATCATGCGCCCGAAAAAGGGCCTGGCCATTCGGAACTTCACTACGCATCAAATCTCCCGAGCCGTAGCACTGGCGGGCAATTCACGACAACATTGTACTGGTGATCATTTCATTATACGTACTCGCCCCGGGTCGAACATCATCATTGTCAGCACGCCACATGTTGAGACGGCCGAAATTCTTCGTCGGATCACAACCCTCACGCTTGAGAGGAAGACCTACGAATTCAATACCTATGTGGCGGCCCCTGAGGGCACCTTGCGGGGAGTTATTCATGGGATAGACCCTGGCACAACTCCGGAAGAACTCACCGCCAACCTCCGCGTGCCAGTGCACAGTGCAACCTCCGCGTGCCAGTGCAGGGAGTGACAGTGCACAGTGCACGAATGCTTGGTGCTACCAAATCTGCCGTGATCACTTTTGAAGGCCCCCTTCTGCCCCGATATGTACTGTATTACGGTGGGGAGGTGGCCTGCCATCCGTAAAAGCCGACGCGACAAGCCTGCCAAGTCTGCTTACAACCGGGGCACCGCCCAGACGTATGCCCCACGCCAAACACTCCCGTGTGTCGGCAGTGTGGTATCCTCCACCCTGTTGACGGTCACCCCTGTGCTCCCAAATGTCACTTGTGTGGAGATGCCCACTTAACGGGCGCGAAAGAGTGCACTCAGAGACTGAAGGCCCCGCGCCCACGGCCACCTCCTCAACCAGCAGCACCAGCCAGGGGCCGCAACCCCCATCGTAACCCACCCACTCCCAAACGTAGGTGGTTCAGCAAGGAAAACGAGACCTCATGCAGCCACTCCCGTTCACGCTCAAGGTCACAGTCCTTCCCGCCCCTCCCTTCTGTAGAACCTGGCCAACAGCAGCAGCCACAGCAGCAACAGCATCCGAAGAACCAGATGACCAAGGGGCAGCAGCAGCAGCAGCAACCCACCTGTCAACAGTCCCAGCACGCCTCCAGCAAGCATAATGAGAAGCCCAATCCCACTCCATCAGCTGGTGCCGACAATAAGGTGAGCTGGTCAGCAAATGTAGATTCTCCCATCGCTCCACTCAATACCCTGTCCACCGCATACGAACACCTTCTCGCGGAAAACATAAAACTCAAACAGGAGCTGGCGGCCGTCAAGGCACGTCAAGCAAAGGACAGTTCTCAACTTCATGCCCTAATGGCGCGTCTTGGATCGCCACCCGACTCCCCCGAAAAAAAACCCCCAACCTCCCCCAAGAGACAGAACACCCCTAAAACGGCGCTATCAATTCCTGCTGCGTCGGGCACCACAGTCACATGCGAAGAGTTACGCGAAATGTTCTCAACGCTCGCGCAGCAGCTATCGCAACAATTCAGTGCTGTATTCACGCAGTTCGGAGAACGCCTCGACTCTCTCGAGACACGCTTCGAGGCGCAAATTGCTGAAACAGGCGAAAACATACGCAGGAAGAGCGTCACTCGTAGCTCGCACGCCACGACAGATCAAAGTTACCATAGACTAGGATTGGAATCACATGCATCCGAAATCCTCGCTACCCCCGCATTGACACCCAGCGCCCTCACCCTCACTCCTACATCGGCGTCGCAAGCCGAGATTCCGATACCCACGCCTTTCCACTCAACGAATTAACCATGGGCAGCACAGCCCCACTCATTGGCGAACATTTAGAAGTCTGGCAATGGAACTGCCGCGGCTTCCGCAAAAAGCGGAGCCTCCTCCAACAGTACATTAACACACACCTTGCTCGGCCAGATGTCATAGCGCTTCAGGAGCCCGGAACGCCACCCATATTTTCAGGTTATGAGTCCTATAATAGTCAAACAAAGGGCAAAGCGGCCATCCTGATTGACAAAGCGCTAACCGCAGTTGGCTTAGACAATATCCCAGACACCAACATAGAACATGTGATTGTGGAGCTAGTTCTCAGGCAAAAAAAGAAAGGAGAAAAGCGAAGTATAATCATTGTCAACGTATATAGCGCCCCAAAGCAAAAAACCACTGATTTCCATGCCCTCGTCAAAGGTGCCTGCCGATTGGCCCAGGGAAAAGAACTCTTACTGCTCGGCGACTTCAACGCTCTCGACGAACGCTGGGGTTACAACCGTTCGGATGTCAAAGGCAAACAGCTTGCGGCTGCCACTGAAAAATTTCAGCTTGAACTGCTTACAGATCCCGCGTTCCCTACCCGGATCGGCAACAGTGTGTGCAGGGACACTTGCCCCGATCTCACCTTCGCCCGTGGCAGTGCAAACTATAACTGGGACAACCTGCAGGAATCCTTGGGCAGCGACCACTTCATTCTCCGCACAAAAGTTACAGAGAGCGCAGCGCGTCGGTCTATTGGAGAAGCACGCATCACAAACTGGGACGCCTTTTGTCGTGAGAGCGAATATTCACTCGACAGCCTCACAAGCCTCACCGACTGGTGCACCCAACTTAAAGAAATTCGAGAGCGTTGGACCACCACCATTAACAGAACACCTGCACTGCCGGAAGTGGACGGCCATCTGCTACATCTGTGGGAAGCCCGAAGAAGCCTCATCCGCAGATGGAGGACGCAAAAACATAACCGACGCCTCAAGCTAAGGATCGCCACACTCACCACTCAGGCAGAGCAGTACGCTACAGAACTGGCGCGACTCAATTGGGCCCAGTTTAGCGACTCTCTCCGAGGCTCATTGGGCACGGCCCGCACGTGGCACATTTTGCGCGCTTTGATGGACCCCACTCGCACAAAAAATGAGACGAATAAGTCAGTCATGCGCCTCATACACGCCTTTGAGGGTACTGACGATGAGCTGCTGGATCAAGTCCGGCGAAAATGCTTTGGCGATTTCTACCAACCCGCATCTCAAGCTGCGTATCGTGGACGTGCCAATGACACTCTCGACCGACCAATAACGGTGGACGAAGTTTACGCAGCCATTCGCAGCAGCAATCGCAACACAGCTGCTGGGGCAGACGGAATCACGTACTCCCTTATCAAGAACCTCAACGACAGCGCCGTACAAGAAATCACGGCGTTTTTCAATGATCATTGGCAACGTGGCACGCTTCCTCCTGAATGGAAGCACGCGGAGGTCATAATGATACCGAAGCCGGGCAAAAAACTTCAGATCGAAAACCTCCGACCAATATCCCTCACTTCCTGCCTTGGTAAACTCTTCGAGCGCGTCATCACTAATCGCGTGCAAGATTACCTCGAAGACAATGACCTTTTCCCACACTCAATGTACGGGTTCCGGGCACATCTTTCAACGCAAGATGTACTTCTACAAATAAAAGAAGTCATTGATAACGCCCCCAAGCAAGGAGAAAACATTATCTTGACTTTAGACATTAAGGGCGCATTTGATAACGTTAGCCACCAGGCCATACTTGAGGGCCTCGAGGCCCTTCACTGTGGGCAGCGCGTCTACAGTTATGTTCACGCCTTCTTGTCGGACCGCACTGCCACAGTCGGTCTCGGCTCCATCCGATCAGATGTTATCAAGGTTCCGAACAAGGGCACCCCGCAAGGCTCAGTGATTTCCCCGCTACTCTTTAATGTAGCTATGGTTGGCCTGGTACATGAACTCCACCGCATCGATGGCATCCATCACGCAATGTATGCGGACGATATCACCGTCTGGGCCACGCGGGGGTCCCTTGGAGAAAAAGAATATAACCTGCAGCAGGCAGCCACATGCGTCGAACAATACGCGCAGGCACGAGGCCTGGCCTGTGCAACAGAAAAATCTGAGCTTCTCCGAATTTATCGACGCAAGCTCCCACCATCGACGCAGAACAACCAAGGCTCCCGCCTCCAGGTTGTCCTTGCTGGCAAACAAATCCCAGAGAAATCCACCATTCGAATATTAGGCATGTGGGTACAGTCGAACCGCCATGTGAATCACACACTTTCCCTTCTCCGCACCACTACACTGCAAGTGGCCCGAATGATATCTCGGGTAGCCACTCGTCGCCATGGCATGCGCGAGGAGGACACCCTGAAACTCATACGTAGCCTCGTGGTCAGTAGGGTGACATACAGTTTGCCCTACCAATGCCTCACCAAGAGCGAACAGGGCCAAGTAGACGCAATGCTCCGCAAGGCCTACAAAGCGGCACTCAAGCTACCACCGGGTACTCCTTCTAGCAAGCTCCTCGCATTGGGCCTACACAACACCTTTGAAGAACTTTGTGAAGCGCAACTCGCCACACAACTGCAACGGCTCAAGCAAACACCTACAGGCCGTGACCTGCTCCTACGCCTCGGCTACATCAGCCAGTTTCACGACGCAGCTCGTCGCAAGCCCATTCCGGACCAACTTCGTGCCACTTATAAAGTCGCTCCCATCCCCCGCAATATGGATCCCCGACTACATCAGGGCCGGAGGGAAGCCAGAGTGGAAGCCCTCGAGCGAACTTATGCACACAAAAACACTACGTACTATGTTGACGCTGCCAACTACGACCATGCAAATAATAAGGCTGTAGCCACAGTCGTGGACCACACACTCACAGAACGTACCAGCGCTTCCGTGCGATGCCGCAACATCACCGATGCTGAAGAAACTGCCATCGCGCTCGCTCTCACCCTCGGCTACAGACAACGAAGGTCGCTGACAGTTCTCACGGACTCTCAAGCAGCTTGCCGCAACTACCTACAGGGGCGCATCAGCCAACCCGCTCTCAGCGTCATCATGAGCGTTACAGACACTGGCGAGCATTCCATTACACATCCACTCAGAATTTGGCATCGGATTATATGGACTCCGGGCCACATGGGACTGGAGGGGAATCAGGCAGCGGATAGGGTAGCTCGAGGGTATGCGAGCCGAGCACCTTCCAACTCCGCCCCTGAGGAACTCGTTCAGGTCCCTTGCGACTATTCGGCCATCCTAAACAATTACAGAGGACTTAGGAAAGCTTATTCGCTACCACACCGAACACTAAATAAAGAGGAATCGGTCAGCTGGAGGCAAATTCAAACCGGTACGTTTCCAAATTTGCACATCCTGAGTAAAATGCACCCCTCGGCATACTCTCCTCTCTGCCCATGGTGTTCAGCTAAAGCCACTCTGTACCACGTCACGTGGGAGTGTCAGGCCATTACAGCCTTACAACCAGTACAAAATCCAACAGCGGAGCGATGGGAGGAGCTGCTGGCCAGCGAGAACCTGGAAGATCAGTTGAGTCTGATCAACCGGGCCCGCAGAGCGGCTGCTGCAAGCGGAGCCCTGGACTAAGGGCCCTCCCACTGCAAGCCAAGCATGTCCGACTACTCGGAGCTTCTCCGCAGAAAATTTCATGTAAATAAATAAATAAATATGTTTTCACCACCACCTGAGCGCATCATGAAGGGCCCAATATACTCCAAAGTAGCGTTGACGCGCGAGCACGCGGGGCACAGCGACGCTACGTTAGCGAAACGGGAGCACTTTATAGTCTGATGCCAGGCGCGACCAGCGTCCGCGCCACTCCTACGGATGCTGTTCGCGTTTGGCACGAAATGCGACATCCTGCATTTCGCGCCGATGCCATAGTTGAACACTACTCCACGCCTATGCGTTACCCAGACAACACTGCATCTCCCTCTATTCTTGACGGAGGGACGCCGGACGCGCTGAAACGCGCATGCGTCAAAGCAACACAGCGCGGCACGCGTCTGCGAGTATATGGCAGGATGGGTGCCTGGCGTGGCAACGCCTGCGTGACGCGACGAAATGAACGCCGGCGAGCACGCGCACCACGTCTCGTCGAAATGTATTGGTGCCTTGACTGTGGCATGTAGTCATGTTTTCACATCACGCGAATCTCATGATTATCATGTTTGCACCAATGGCAGACCTTTGTCATCCATTGGCGTCACGTAATACCAAATTCGGCATATTTGAAGCTGGCGAAACGGCCACGAGCGAATCATCAGTGTGGCATGTAGTCATGTTGTTTCATGACACGCATGTCATGATTATCTTGTTTGGATGTGTCATTTACCTATATCGTCCGTTCGCGTCGCGTAATACCGAGATTAGTATACGTGAAACTAGCGAAACGGCCGCGAGCGCATCATGAGCGTAGCACGTAGTCATGTTGTTACATGACACGCATCTCATGTTTATCATGTTTGCACCAGTATCAAACTTTCGTCATCCATTCACGTCCCGAAATACCAAATTTCGTATAAGTGAAGCTAGTGAAACGGCCACCAGCGCATCATGAGCGTGGCATGTAGTAATGCTGTTACGTGACACGTATTTCACGATTATCATGTTTGCACCTGTCACATACCTTAGCCATCTATTCACGTACCGTAATACCAAATTTGGTATACATGACGCTACCGAAACGGCCGCGAGCGCATCATGAGCGTGGCATGTGGTCATGTTGTCACATGCCACACATGTCATAATTTTCATGCTAGGGTCTGTCGCTTGTGTTCTCCATGTAATCGTGTCATACCCTACCAGTTTTGCAACATGCCACGTGAACGAAATTACCAAAAGAGCTGCAGAACCATAAAATGTAAATCATGACAGTCTTGACATCCATGTCATGATTTTCATGTTATGACTAGTCAAATATGTTCTTCATGCAGCCATGGTATGTCATAACAAGTTTGGTATTGATACCATTATCGAAACGGCCAGGAGAGCTAAAAGTCGTAGGCGGCTAGATAGATAGATAGATAGATAGATAGATAGATAGATAGATAGATAGATAGATAGATAGATAGATAGATAGATAGACCCGCTCAAAGTCGCGGAAGTTCGCAAAGAAATGCTTCGAATTTAAAAATATCTAAGGAGGGTAAAGGCCAAAAGCCCGTGCATTTTGCGGGGTCAGCGTGCGTTAGAGAACACTACTGAGTCAAATCTTCCGGAACGCTACACGTCAGTGGACCTCAAATTCTCGTCATGGTTTCGACATGCAACATCTCACAAATTGTGAATAATGCCTTTCCATAACACCATATCAAAGTTGTCCAGAGCTCCGTCGACGACGTCAGAGAGAGACATTTTAAACACTCGCGCATAGTGTACACACAGGGAGCGTGTTAACGTTGCCGTCTCACGTCTGTATCAATCGTGGCGTATACTACATCATTCTGTTACATCCCTGGGCTGGCTGCCTCGGCATGCTCCTTGAAAGAACGTATTTGTCTGTTTACAACTTCTAATACTATCCTTTCTCTAGCACGGGTCTTTTTCGACGTGACAGGATGTCGACAGCGAAGCTCTTCCTGTCGACAGTCGGGTCATATTGATAATCGAATGTTGTTTAACGCCGTCATACCAAGACCACCGTTTTCTATTACTCCGCTCACACGAGCGGCTCAGAGGAGGCGATCATCACGGAAATGGTGAAGCAACACCCACTAAAGAGAACAACAAAGGAAGCGAGGACAGGATCTCATTTATTAGAACGGTGGAGGAGCTATACTTGCATGACGTGCACGAAGCTCATACACTTTTGACGTTCGTCCGGCAGCCTGGAAGTGGGACAAAGAAAAAGAAAAAAAAACGGCCATGATGAAACTTGCGAGCGACTTTTATTCTTTTTATGCGTCGTTTCAGCAATAACGCGTTACCAGCGTCGCCTAACAGTGATCGTGGGGAACGATCGAACTGTGGGGAACACATTTGGGAAATAAGGATCTTTGGTGTTCGGCGCTATCGGAAACACATGAGGCTGCGATGAGCCCCTGCTAACGACCGCCTAAATACCTGGCACCACAGATAGTGAGGGCGATGGGGAAATTTTTATCTACGCCATGTTCGCGAGGTTTGTATCCCCCCCCCCCCCTTTTTTTTTGCTCATGATAACATCGCGTTAGGTACGTCAATAAACAGGCGTTTTGGGTTCGGAGTAAGAAAAAAGACTCTAATTGGAAATAAGAGAACGCAGCGCACTTGCTCCTAGGTTCAACTTACGTATAAAGAAATGGGTGTCATTAGGCAGGCGTTAGGCATTCACATTTCGTCGAATAATTGGAAATCTCAACTTCGCACAGAAGGTTATTCGCGAAAAGAAGCCTACCTTCTGTCTCACTTACTGATTAACTTTATCTTCAACAGCGTCATGTTTCACTGTCAGCCCCACTTGGATTATTTCATGGTAGGAAGAGCAAGAAAAGACGCGTACTCAAGAACCAGAGCACTAGCTTTATAGAGACAATATGCAAATATCCCACAAATAACATGCAACAGAAATTAAGCAATGAAACAATAGCCGAGGCAATTTACTAGGGAACACGGTAATGTTTTAGCCTCATAAGAAACTATACAACATGCTGGAACACTGAATAACCCAGATTTTCAGTATACTTTGCGCGATTGCGATTACGCACACCAGTGGTGGCGGTGGCGGTGGACTACCACGGTGTCGAAGTAAAAAAAAAAGAAAGAAAAGAAGGCTGTTCATGTGAACTCATATATGAAGGGCAAAACACAGCACTGTCGTGCGCGTGCGCAGCAAAGCAAGGGACAAAGGGAAGTGAGCGTGATAGAGATGTGACGTGATAGTTTGGAGGGTGAAAATGAGAAGGAAGAAGGTAAATCGGAGAATAGCTGTGCGCAATAAAGTGCAGTGAGGGATGGAAATAAAAGTGAGCGTGAGAATGAGTGTTATGAGGGTGAAAGAGCAAGGAAAGGAGGTGCGGAGCGGGCCCCGCTGCACCGGAAATGAAGGTTTCCTTTTCTGCCATGCACGTGGAGCAGGCAGCACGTCTGCCACGCCAGCACGTGTTGGTGCGTGAACGCGAGCGTCGCTCAAGGGTGGTCAAATCGCCGCTACGAACTTCCTACAGCATTCATATTGAGTGCAACAGCATACAATTCTTTCCTATACGCTTTAATTTGTCAATTTTTTATTGCTCCATAATATTATACCGGTGTCACGCGGGCACTTTTAATCGTGATCAGTGTCTACATCCGGATTAACAACGATCCGAAAGAAGGGCTGCTACACGATCGCTTATAATCGCCATCAGGCGTGATCGGAATCTGGACTATCGTGATTCACGCATCGCGATCTGCATGACAGATCGCGATTTCGCTGTCGTCTGCACCCCGTGACCGAGCTTGTTGAAAGCAGAATAAACAAGAAAATTGAGCATAGTTCAATAAGAACACTTTAAAACAGCTTGATGTTTATAAAAGAGCGAATTCTAAACTGCCTAAATTGGAACATTATCTGAAATATCTCATATTTTAAGATACGTATCAACCGCCTGTAGTTACGGGAGAAGCGGACGACAAGCAGACGACCGTTGCCTTTCGCGCTTAGCTCGAATCTTGCACCGTCGGAGCTGTTGGAGTAGCTCGAAGTCAACTGATTATGAGTGTAGGAAACCTTTCTACCACGTCACAGCGTACGCGCACTTTGAAGTCGGATGAAAAGCCCTTTACAGTAATTGACCACTGGAAAAAGCGATTGGAAAACTTGAGAAATCAGAAGCGAACCTCTGGTGCATACAACTAGATTGACTATTCACTGCGACTAGACGGCTACGAGCGCAGGCCATCAGAAATGAAAGCGAAGGTTGAGAATATCGCACAGCATTACAGGTAAGTGCAAGGAAAACTTTATCGAATGATGGATTTATGAAATTACTTTTGTGAGTTTTAACGTTCGATCGGTTCTTACACGAATAACATTGCCGATAAAGGGTTCTACAGAAACGTCGTACGCCGAGTTTTTTCAGGGATATGTTTTACGCGTCGCGTCTGCTTAGGATCGTGTAATAAAACTTTTTAACTTTAGATTTTATTCGTTGTCTAATATTTATAGCCTTGCTATTTTTCTTCAATTGTGTGTTTTCGTACATATAGTTCTTGAATATTTTTATATACTCATCACCTTAGCGACCTTGACTGCACTTGATACATTATTTTTTAGCTAGATATTATGAATAATCTGGATGCATCGCTATTTATTATAATACTATATATGAATAACGACTCCATACTTTAGTTACCCCTGCTTTGCTTTCACCCCCTCTCCCCCCCACACACACACCATGTAATGCCCTAAGAAACCCTTATAGTACTCTACATAAATAAATAAATAAATAAATAAATAAATAAATAAATAAATAAATAAATAAATAAATAAATAAATAAATAACTAGTGCCTTGATGTCTGTGTACTAACTGCGTGCACACCAGGAAGAATGACTCGGATATTGGAATTACGAAACTAAAGCCTTGGCGCTCTTTACGCCACCTATAATCTCGTTCAGAAAACTGCGCGTGCAGAGAAACTGCTGCAGAACCTCCCTAGAAACCAACAAACGAATCATAAATGTCATATCTCGGGCGCCAATCTAACTCTCATCATAAGCTAGGCTGCTCCGGCTAGATCGAATTGCAAGGCACGGAATTCGCTGAGCATCGGATAGTGTGACGATGAAAAAGCGAAAAGTGAACACGGTGAAAAAGCAGCGCAACGAGTTCGCAGACTGAGGTAATTAGAACTCCATATAATCGAAGAAAAAAGCGTTGAACGTGTTCGTCATATTCTGGATTGCTCGGTGCTTCTTGCCTGCATTCTCACGCTTCTGTGCTTCGCCCCTGCTCATATTTAACCTGTACAAAACAGCCATACTTGTATTTGCAAAAAAAAAAAAAGCAACAACTCATCTAATACGCTGATTTTTGCAGCAGCTTGTCACTTTTTTTTTGCTGTTTTACTGTGTCTGTCTTCTTGCCTATTTTTTGCGCTGCCTATCTTTTTTTTTCTGTTTTAGTGTACAGCCACGTAAGGTAGTTTATGTGTGCACAGCTTAACGAGACAACGCTACTTATTGCTACCTTCACAGATGTAAGCGGTTCTTTTGTCGATGGTTCAAGGCACGGACAGACGCTCCGACTGCATAGACTTGTCTCGACGAGCAGCCGGTGTGCTGTTTCCGCGCATACCTGTCATCTTCTGCTGCGGAGTGATAGTCTCTCGCCGCTATGAATTGCAGAAAAATAACAGCGCTTTCGAGTGCTTTATTTTTTTATTGGACTCCTAGGTGCAATGTAGACGCCGCAAAGGCAAGAAGTTGCCGAGGAACGTGAATTTGTGCTTGAATCTGCGATGTTTTGTTTGGCATTTTAACTTTTAGTCGTTTGCCACAGGACGCGCCTGAGTATGCTGGAACCTTGTTGAATGTCTCGCAATGTTGCCAATCGGTTCTGCGGAGTTCCCCAAGGTGGCAGAAGGGTTAGAAAAGGGAACCTGGGAAGTGTGTAACACGGTGCCACAATTATCTATACGGATTTCTCGAAACGAGAGCTTCTTAGTTGTCGAAAAATTCGTCCGGGTCTGATGACGAAAACCGAAACCAACCCATTTCCAGGTTGGTCGTCCCACCATATTCGGGATGCTCTCTGATTACACGCACGCATATTTGGCTGAATTTTGTAACCTACGTGAGTACCAGCGCAATGACACTGGAATACGAGCATACACCGAAAATGGCAGTCGACGCATGTCACCGAAAATAAGATTATCGAAGCAGGAAGGTTTTCATGTGCATATTCGCTTATCTCAGGCAAAGTTAAGAATTTTGTTTTTTTTTCGTGGCGTATCTTTGACATAAAATTCCTATCACCACATTGAAAGCTAAAGAGAGAAAAAACTGTCACACCCTACACCGACTTCGTGGGGGCAATTGCCTCCACGAGTAGTCAAATTTACCCGGTTTCCTGCACGGGGGGAACAACGAACGATTTGCTAAGCAAAATCGGCGTTGTTTGTGCACCGAGAACGCCACATAGACGCAAATAGGTTAAGGATTAAAATCATCACTTTGCGTGAGAAGCGTACCCAGGTCATATGCGTGGCAAGCAGTTGTTCAACCGGCGAGCCATGCCAATGCTCGAAACTGCTTCGTTAACCATAAATGCTACAAGAATGTCACGTACTGGCAGCAGTCGCTTTAACGCATGTATTACTGCGTGGCGGAATTGTAGAATCGGTGTCATAGCACGCAAATTGCATAAGCAGCGGGCTGTTTCAAGCTGCCCATTCATTACGCATCATGCAACTGGGCCGGTGCACACTGCCTTGCGGACGACGATCATTCTATACTTCACAGTGGTGTTAACTCTATTTTGACACAGTCACCAGGACGCTTTCGAAAAGTTGCGAATTGTAGCCATAATTCGCTAAACGATGATGATTAGGATGATATTTTTCCCGAGTCTAGCTTTTTTTTAACTTGATAAAGCACGTGAATAGATTATTTTTTACTTAAACAATATTTTAAATCCGTATCTCCTATGGCGAATGAAGTTTGACTGCGCTGATACTCCTGGCTACGCCACTGTGAACCGGTGAGCCCCTGTATTCCAACTGTTTGCGGTGAATCGTGAGCCGCTCGCTGCTTTGCCCACATCTAACTGGAACACAAGGAGTACTCGGAACGGCCACATTGCACGCTAATGATCGCAGCGCCACAAGGAGATTGATCCTGTATGCTTTGGCCTCACTTATTGAAGCTCGTTCCGAGCATTTTACTGTTCTCTAAGTACCCAATTTTTTTATGTATGTTTTAGAAACACTCAATCTCAAAATCTGAAAGTCCCCAGAAAACTCGCTAGGACTCCTAAGAGATAGCATTGTTGCTAACACGACTGAGAAGACGCTAAATCTGGCAATTTTCTCGCTAAATTAACACCACTGATACTTCAGCGATTTGCGTTCTCGCTAAATTAACACCACTGATACTTCGGCGATTTGCGTTCTCGCTAAATTAACACCACTGATACTTCAGCGATTTGCGAAAGGAATAATAATGGCGTAGTGGGCACTTCGTAACTGAACTTGCAATACATGTTCTAGCATAGTTTGCAGCGGCCAGTGTTACACCCACAAACGTTCCTTTCCTTGCGGCATGGCGATACTCAAATGGCCCGATTATGCTATCGCCGTCTATACTTACAGGCGACGCTCAAGCGTCATCCAAGTTCTATTCCCCAAATTTCCCCCTAGACCGCGCTTACACACCACTTAGAGATATCCCAGTTGCATGAAGTTTTCTTTGTAACATTCTAGCGCATAAGAAATAACAAATAGTTACTAGCCTTTTACATGCAAGCCTTAAACTTAATCTGAATTCTGACCGCATTTAATTCATTCATCTACTGCTATTAATCTGCAAAAAAAGAAAGATTGAAAAAATAGAAAGGTAGCTTGAGTATGCTTTGAGGTGCCCTTAAAACGAGGAAAGTATTTAATCTTCAAGAGTAACAAAATTAATCGAGTGATGCGCAACTGCTCAAATGCTTCAGGATCATCGCAGTGGCGGGCTCAGGAATTAATTGCACTGCAACAGTCAACATGACATTGGTGATTAATTGCGTGCTGCATAAGTGCGTGAACTGTCAAATTGACTATGCACTTTATAATCAACCCTGTGGAAAACAATAAACGTGATTAGATTAGACCTGCGCTCCAGTACTACAACCAATGTAACTCTAAAGCACAAGAATCCTGCTTTCGGCACTGGCGTCAGGTGGCACCAGCTTTCTTACCTCTATTTAAGTAGAGTGGCACGAAAGAAGGACATCACTTTTTCCGATGCGCGGTGAAAAGGAGGTACTCGCCAATACGCTCGCACATAATATTTGTGAGGCACGGATGAACACTGAACTTGCAACTGGGCTTCATTAGATCGCTACGCATCCTCATCTAGTCCCACCACAAGGGAAATAAGTTTGGTGCCATTTCATCTGGAAATACTTCGTGAAGTGTGCAGTTGGCACAAGGAATGCCCAGTCCTGGTAATCTCATTGAAACCAGAATCAGCATTCCCACCGGTTGCAGCGAAGCTCTCTGCCTCCCTTTACGTTACACAGCAGGCGCCAGGCCGGCCTGCGTATATGCTTGGGCCTATGCATCACCGTTAATTAATCGTACCATTATTATTATAACTTTTGTTTAATACACCTAACATTAATGGCAGAGTACTTCAATGCTTTCTGCACCCTATATACCTACGATAATACCGCGAGAAATCTGGACCAGCTGCAAGCTAACCGCTTGGCTGTACTATGTAGTACGTACGTACTTCGCATGCCCTTAAACTGCTGCTATCACAATGGAAACGCTTGTGTCAGAAACAGCCGCTTTTAGACGTTCGCGACGCGCGCCTGCCTGCCTCAGTTGACAGAGTCATCTGCGCCGCGAGAACTATGGGAAACGCATCCGCCTCGCCAACGCAACCGGAAGCTGAAACGCGGCGTGTTACGCCAGGCGAAAGGCAAAGAAAACGTCGACCCTCCGCGATGGAGACGCGCCATTGAACGAGGCCTCCCATTCGGCAGCGCAGCGTCTGCCCTATCTACACTGCCAGGAAATGGCTGTGACTCACCCAAGCAGCAACGGCAATCAGGCTGTCGGGCGTCGCGCGGCCAGGCCGGGAAGAAAGACAAAATGAGAGCACCTCCATTCTCGCCTCAAAGGCTCGCCAAACCGTTGGCAACGTTTTAACGATGCGAGGTGAGGAGGAGGAAAAGAAAAAAGAACTTCACGTGAATATTTTGTACCAACTTATTTTTCTATCTTTTCGCCGGTCATGAACGAAAGAAACATAAAGGTATCCCGTATTCTGGAGTGAAGTTGGTAAACCGGAGCCATCCTTGCTCGATGCGGAAGACCGTACAGCTTGGATTCTTCACGATTCATTAAGCAGCAACCATTAGATCACATCAAAATCAACTGCCGCCTTCCTTTAGAAGACAGAAGTTCTCTGCGTCTCGTAGGGTGCATATTTCCTGCAGCGGAAGGAATAAAATCGCTTAGTTTGAACGGCGCAGCTTCAGCGGTCCACTCATTGAGCCCACGTGCACTCAAACGTACGTTTATCACAGGCAATGATATACGATAGCGAATTAGGTTTGGTACAGATGTATTTTATCAATACGGAAGTAGTGACAAAATTGAGCTCGTTATAATCCGACGTTCATAATTCATGGCGAGTTCCAACTGATATTTTGTACTGCTATACATCACAGGTGTCCTGAATTTAACTTACATAGCGCACCCTTATAGGCACCTTACATTTAAAATGCAGAGCATTTCTTGAAATTTTGGACTTTAGGCGCACCTCTCAAACTTTGCTGTAGTGAAATTTCAGTAATTAGGTTACATAGTTATTGATGCAGTAACTAGGTTGCATACATATTGATGTTATGAGCTATCTCTTGATTATTGTTTGCAAAAAAAGTAGCATATGGCAAAAACGCTTGTGCCAGAAAAGAAAAGAAAAGAACAAAAACTGAGAAATTAATCTGAGTGCCAAACGCCATGCTGGAGAGGGGAGGGGGGTAGGCCTACAGGAAAGCTACGTAGCATCTGAGCCTGGAACAAAGGCTACTCGAAGGCCACTTCTCTGGAATTTTCTGGCCGACAACTTCCCGACAGCTCGGCAACCAAAAGTTTCAAACGTTTCTTCCCGAAAGATTTCGTTCAGGTAGAACGTCGCAGGCTTGTGTGGTCCCCTCCTCCACCTAACTAAGTCGAACGATGTCTCCAAAGCTTCAGGAGACGCGTCGTCAAAGCAGCGACGTTTAGCTGTTAATCCCCGGACAGAAGGATGACGCCAAGTCTCTGCTGATGGGATAGCGAGCGGACATTTGGAAAGAATGGAGACAAAGACATCATCGGGACATGGTGGGGCGAGTTCTCTCCGAAGTTCATTACGAAGACGCTGTGTGCTCCAGTCATCTACAGAAGTGAAGAAACTGTCCTCGATGCTCAGCACAGTTTTGTTCTCATCTGTTCCAACGGGGCAACTGGTCAGCTTAGCGAAGGACACTGTCTTTTAATATAGACCCTTTTTTGATGCTCGCTGTGAGGCCCAGTGGCTTTTGTGATGCCATGAAGATGTCTGAGATTTCAACGTCTATGTAACGTTAATACATTCTGCAAGATTAAGTAATAACTTTTTGTTTAAGATATATCATTGATATTTAGAAAGAGTAATTATGTACTGTCATTACTTTCGCCTATACACTATTTGTAATATAACATAACTGCATTTCTAAAAATTCACCAAGGCAATTAGCAGCATAACCTAATTACTTTTCAGCAGTAGTATTGTAATTCTGGCTTCCATCCACTCATTCATCTATTCATCCGTCTTTCCATTCATAGTCCGTTATTTCATATATAGATCTATTTATCTATCCTCTAGCCGCCTACGACTTGGTTTTCTCGTGGTCTTTTGTTACATACTTTGCATAGCATAAAGGAACCATATGTCGATCATAAATGGCGATTCACGATATGAAAACTGTGCCATGCATCTGTTGCATCACATGCTATGCACATAATCAGGATCAATGTGCACTATGACCGTTTCATTATTTTGGTATAGCCCCGCCGCGGTGGTCTAGAGGCTAAGATACTCGGCTACCAACCAGCAGGCCACAGGATCAAATCCCGGCTGCAGCGGCTGTATTTTCGATCGAGCCGAAAATGCTGTAGGCCCGTGTGCTCAAACTTCGGTGCCCGTTAAGAACCTTAGGTGGTCGAAATTTCCGGAGCCCTTCATTACGGCGTCTCTAATAATCATATGGTGGTTCTGGGACGTAAACCCCACATATCAATAAAATCAATCAAATATTTTGTATATATGCCAAACTTTGCATAGCATGCCATGAAGAACACAACTGACAGGTCATAACATTAAAACTTACGGCATGCATGTCGTGTATCGCATGGCATAAATGCAAGGCACCCTCGCGATGTCATAGTAGTCATGACATAATGTTGCTGTGCACCATAATGTGACCACTTTAGGTGGTCACATTCCGGATGTTGTGCGCATATTGAAGTGGCATGGCCAACATCCCGCCGACTACATCACATTACATCGAGTGCCACAGTGCGTGGAATGTGCCGTAATTTTGATTATTCACAACCTCCTTATATTCAGCCTCACTTGTCGCACAGTTCTATAGCCTTTTTTGGATACAAAGTTCTACAGCAATTCAGAAAAACACTCATAGCGTAACATTGCCGTCATTGGCATCGTTCTTTTTTTTTTCAATCTGCTGTTGTCGTGTTCTCATTGCTGTCGCTTGCTGCACTGGAGGGAGCTTTGATGAGGTTGCGTGAGTGTTTCATTAAGTTTGGAACGTTTGTCGGGGTTGCGGGTGCTACTAATGTTTCAGCGTTGTGTTGATCGGAAACAAAGCCTCGGCCTAACCCAGCCCGACCTAATAATTTGGTTGAATCTCAAGCTCGTGGTAGGCACTTCGTTAACAAGCCTCAAGAAGCAATTTATTGGGCCGATCACGCGTGCGTCTGCTCTGCCCCGAAGTGGACGACAGAAAATGAGCATGGTGTACTCACGCAATGAAGTTTCTGCAATCGGCCGCGAAAGAGAGGGGCAAATCTCAGCAGGGTATCACTGTAACAAACAAACAAAATATCCAAGTCACACACTAGCGCACAGAGTTGCCGCTGTGGCGTTAATTTATGGTAAATTATCGAGGTAAGCTCGGCGTGGTGCTGGGTCAAGATAAGAGCTGCTCTCGCGAAGGCGGCTTTTCGAGGCAAGCAGGCTTTACGCAGCGAGCTACCTTGGCGCTTGCTCGACCCGAACTTTGCTTCACTGTTTACCGACAGGATGATGAGTCGGATAATTGCCAAAGAGCAAGCAGTCTAGCGCAGAGCGGCCCCGAATCATTCGGGCTCCATTACGCGATTGGTTAACGTGCGTCGGCGCACGCAGACGTTATCCTTGCGCGGTGTGAGGATGCGAGGCAGACCGGCAGGTGGCGCGTGCTAAGGCTCGTCAAATAAAGAGAAAGCGAGGTGGTAAACTATGCAGAAACACCGACTCGAAGCACCTTCCATCGCGGCGAAGATGAGGTGTCGCGAGTAATCGTTGGACCGTATATATAGGATGCGCAGCCTCTCAGCCACCGAGGCGCCGAAGTGATATCGACCGAGGCGCAGTGAATTGGGGAGAGGAGAAGCCGGCTAGTTCGGCTCACGACGAGAAGCACACGCGGCCACGTGCAGACGTGCTCGATGCGAGTTGCGAGAGGGCTCCCCATGGTGTAACGATGCGCGGTGACATCAACAAACATCGAACGATGTAATCAATACATTGGTCGCTATGTTTTTTTTATAGCCGCACGTTTTATTGCCTTGTTATAGCAGTCATTCGACATGAACTACTGCGCGAGATGTTCTGCCGCTTGCGGTGCGTCGTGGTGAGCGTGTCGTTGTCCATCGCGTGCCTCAATCAATCGTGTTCACGAGGTACAAGCCGAAGCACGATCATGTTATCGTCACTTTCTTGTCCCTGCTAAGTTCGTGATATATGCCGGCAATTTAGTCACTGCAGCTTTGTGAGGCATAAATGCAATAAGTGCGAATAAATTCTTAGTGAACAATAGATTTTTTTTGATTGACTGATTTGTGGAGTTTAACGTCCCAAAACCACCATATGATTATGAGAGACGCCGTAGTGGAGGGCTCCGGAAATTTCGACCACCTTGGGGTTCTTTAACGCGCACCCAAATCTGAGCACACGGGCCTACGACATTTCCGCCTCCACTGGAAATGCAGCCGCCGCAGCCGGGATTTGAACCCGCGACCTGCGGGTCAGCAGCCGAGTACCTTAGCCACTAGACCACCGCGGCGGGGCAATAGACTTTTTTACTGTATCTATCTATATTTATTCACCTACGTATGGCTGCTCTCATGGCCGCCTCCTTTAGTTGGTATATACCGAAATGACGATAGGAGAGTATGACAGAGTGGCAAGCCGGACTTGCAGGTTATAGCAATTATTGTTATGGCTTTGCGTACCAAGACCCCGATATGATTACGAGGGAATTCTAGCGAAGGGCTTCAAAGTATTCACCCATTTCGGCTTCTTTAGCATGCACCTAAATTTTAGTAGATGGGCCTCTAACATCTCGTATCCAACGAAATGCAGCTGCCACGGCCAGGATTCAATCCCAGGAACTGCGTGTTAGGAGTCGAGTACCATAATCACTGGACCACCATGGCGGGCAATCACTAATTTTGATTGCATTGTTGGCTATCCGCTTTCATAATGATGTAAGAAGCAATGCATGTGCATTCCTGCGACTCGGAAAACTTCGAGGGTTGACCTACCCCTGAACGCCATCGATCGCGGTAGTTGGGACATGTACACCATTCCAACGTAACGTACACTTACTCTCGGTAAAACTGACGTCTGTGCTGTAACACTAATCTTGATGTCAGACCGTATGCATCCGTAAGACGGCAGTGTATGTCGATATCCAGGTAAGCCTGCAATATGCGCAGAATTACTCAATTTACGCGAAGTGATTGAATCAGCTCGCGACACTTTGCTAAAAAAAAAGTGAGCGAATTCAACATCGGGGGCCACTCTCTGGCTGCTTTGCGGGAAATAGAATCCCGCAATTCGTGGGATCTGTCGAATCTTCTTTTTGTTTTTTGCAACATGCGGGTGCTTTGAAGTGAGCTACGCACGCAAGCTGCCAGTGAAGTTTACTTGTGTGTAATTGATCTCTACATACTCTGATGCTCTCTCTATCCAACTTCCCGATTCATTTGTTCAAGTACTCTCTGCATGATTTGAAGGTATATTGATGTTGTGCAGTGCAGTTGTGGCCGCCTTGCCAAGAAGGCTGAGTCCACGAGCGCCAATTTCATGTAGCCGAACATTTTGCGGTCTGTTCGGCCTTCCAGCTGCCCCTTCCTTTCCTCCTGCCTACGGAGCGCAAGGCGGATTGATCGAGGACAGGCTCTGAAAGCTGCAGTGTCTACGAAAGATTGTGCACCTTCTTCGAGGTGATAACATTCTATGAGCTGCACGTGAATGATTAGACAACGTCTGCTTCCCTGCAGTTGCAATGTCGTGAAGCTTAAGACACTTTTGCTATGCCATTTACGAGGATATTTTACAGCGAAGTTGTATATGCGTACTCCTCTCGTTCGTAGGAGAATTTCATGGCGTAAACAAAAAACAAACGCCAAAAAATACAAATAGAATAAATTTTCAGTTCGAAAGAGAATTGGACACAGACCTTCGACGTGGCAAGTAGGTGTTCTATACCAGTCAAACACGCAACTTAATAGACGCGTCACGAACGCGATCGGACCCTCATCGTTGCTGGGACTGTCAATAAACTGTTGGAGTATAGTGCTCCACTTTATTCTCTTCTTTTCGACCCCTTTTTTTTTCACAAAGGGTATTGAGCGCTTGTGTTGTCTACGTTTGTATGTTTTGCACCCGTGTCTTATGCACCATCCAGTCCCAGTTACGTATTCTGCGCCACAGGTGAGTGTACGTAAGCAATGTAAACAGCAACTCGCCCCCCCCCCCCCCTAAAAAAAGCAACGTATTTTTGTAGCACCTCGCAGGCTGCGCGCTTTTTTAGAGGTAGGTAACATATATTTGCAGCCCGCGAGCCTGTCCTACAAGGCGCTATATTTCTGCCTTTTTTTCATTTGTGCTGGCGTACCTAGATGAAGAGAAGTTCCATCGAGTGATTTTCTCAGATTCTTGCGACCCCCTCCCCTCCACCCCCCCCCCATTTTTTTTATGGAACCACTACTCTCTGTTGGCGGGATTCATGTGCTGCTAAAAAAGTGTAGATTGAAGGCGCACCGCACTCGCACAACCGCTGTAAATGTCGCGAGTACCATCCTACGGGGTCCCCGATTTTTTTTTTTTTGTTCTTTATACAGCCAGCTAATGCGCATTGCGTTCCGAGAGAATAACATTCATATGACCTCTTGTGTGTCTCAAGCATAAGATTTAGCATGCTGATTATCTTCGAAGCAAAAGCAAGGAACAGCGAACACACCCGAGGCATGCTTTGTCCGGCTTTTCCACAGCCCTTTCTACAACCCCGCTTGAATGGGAGCGGCACGTGGTGTCAAAAGACGAATCCTCAAGTCTCCTTCCGACGTTATTACGCTAGGTTACAGTATGAAGTGTAGCGGTAAATCAAAATCGATTGAACATTTGGCTGCACCCACTGGCTGACTTGTTCCATGGAGAACTGTGTAATTGACCTAGGTGCATGCTAAGAAACAGAAGGTGGTGAAAATAATACATAGTCTTCCAGTATGGTGTGCCTCATAATGATATCGTTGATTCGGCACGTAATTCCCCAGAATTTAACATAGAATATTGGCGGCGCCCATTTTTTTTTTATTCAGTAGTTATCGTTTGCCGTGATACGGGCTGCGAAAAACGGTAAGCTGTAAATTCGTGGCATTTACGATTGTGAAGGGATCGACAGCGTGTACTCTCTCAGACCACGTTGCAGGCGTGGTCGATCACTTCTGACTGGCCGAACGTCGTCCCTTTTCTGTTCTTGTTGTACCTGAAGAAGCTGGTGATGTCAATGCTCTACGGGCCGCCAACTTCGTACAGAGAGAGAGAGAGAGAGAGGGAAATACGCGTTGTAATAGAGATCGACATTTCATGCAAGAGATATTGCAGCGAAACGGTTACGTCACACTGAACCGATCTTCACAGTGAACGACACGCTGCTGTGTCCGCCAGGTTAAACAATGAATGCACAGACAAAAGGACGATGCAAGCGCTCCGTGTGCGTACTCGTTGTTTAACGCAGCGTGCGCTGCCGTATGCCGTAATGGCCCACCAACTAGCACGCAAGTGCGTTTTAAGTTGTGTGCGACTTTTTATCGAGCGGGTAATGAAGCTGCGAAAGGGTGCGACCTGTCTGATTTATTTTGCCTGGTGCAAGTCAAATCGAAAGCTTGCACTGCCACTTGCCGGCTTAAATTGCTCCACTTTAACACTTTAGCGTGTATAGCAATTAGGGGCTTAGTCTCTGCACAAAAGACACATGTTCGATAAGCCCGTTTTACCAGCTTGATATATATACCGATTTAAAAGTGAGCAAAGCCAACGTTGTGCTTCTCGTACTTGAAAACGACGACGACGACAACGACGACAACAACAAAAACAACAAAAACAACAACAACACCAACAACAATACGGCGTCCTATATATGCGTTAAATAAAAGAAGTGGTTGTGGGCAGGGCATGTATGAGTGATTAAAGTTCCCCAGCTCCGAAAAGACAATGGGAAAAACCGCAGAGTGCGCTAATGAGCTTAGATGAGTCCCGCAGAAAAGTAGCACGTGACAGGCGGGGAGACTTCCCCGTCGGGTGCAGGAAGCGCGCCTTATCAGTGCCCACGTGCTCGGCAACCGTGAGTCCTAATGAGCCGCGTAAAACCTCTGCTGACGCGAGCGGAGCGATGAGGGCATTCAAAGTCAGACACACCGTACTTATCATTTTGCAAAAAGATCCCTTTCGCAACCAGACATTTGGAAGAAAACGCAGTTATGACACAGCAAATGACAATAACGCCAGCTTGTCCAGTTGCGCGCGCGTCAACCGCAGCTGACGCAAACTGGCAGCTCAATGAAGTGGTTTACCTACATTGGTGAAGGGGCTAGGAAGCTTCTCTCAATGCGTCCCTTTGAAGAAAGCATCGTCCCTATCCGTGAAATACAAAAGCGATGAAACAAGAATGTATACACATATACTGAAAGAAAACACAGGAAGCAAGCGAAAAGTGAAGTCCCATAGTAGTAGTTTGTGCTTTTACGTCCCACAACCAAGATGTGACTGTGAGAGACGCCGTAGTGGAGAGGTCCGGAAATTTCAATCAATTAGTGCTCGTTGATGTGTTCGGCTATCGTATAGTGTACACGAGCCCCTATGGCATTTCGTTTCTATCGAAAATTGACCGCAATTAACGGCGGGGATTGAACCAACGAATATCGTGTTAGCAGCCGACTGGCATAACTCCTGTTCCACCACGGCGGACAAAGTTCCAACAATAGTTCGCGCGTGAAATGGCGGGCTGTGGCATCGATCCTGAAGGCTGAGATTAGGGCTACGGGTTCGATTGACTGCGAAGCACAGGAAATGCTGACATTTTATGATGACATTAAATTATAAACTATGGCTTGACTGCCCCAACGTGGGAGTGGCCCGCTGTACGTGCTGGGTCGCACACCTCCACATATTTGTCAAGTTTTGTGTCATCTATCGCATAGTGCAAATATACCTACCCTGCAGCTTAACGTCAGGTTCCATGCAGTTTAATTTCTGGTAACATCACGCACCAATGAGGCTTGTTGTGATACTTTCGTTACCAAAGCATCATTGCCAGTGGAAAAGAGCAGAAGCGGAAACGCCACTGTATTGCCATACACGCTTGTTTTTATTATATTCATGTGACGGGGCTGCCATGGGTGTAATCACGCTCGTTCAGCAAAGGTCGCGCCGAAATGCCCCGGGACAATCCCGATCGCTTGTTCGGATGAGTTAGCGCGCACGGCATGATGGGTATCCGAGTTCATGCGGGAAGCAACCGAGGTACTAACAATAACGGTAGAATCACACATGTATAAGGATATGTAAACAAAACAATTTGATCGGCGACTCTATACTCGGCACTACCTCTGTATCGTGGGCGTTGTTCGTTTCTGCAGTGTGTTTTACTGGATTTGCTGGACACAAGTTCGCCCAGTAGATTTGTGTAATCCTTAACAATCTGACTTTGTCACCATCACAACAATGTGACGATACCTTCCGTGAGCACGTGACAAAGAGTTCAGTTCATGTCGTGACGACACGGTATAGTATAGTAACCGTAACTACTTATGAAAAACTCGTGATTAATTTTTCAACAACCACTCACGCATACCTGTGCATTTTATAGCCACCATTCTTCAATGCCATGCTGAAAAGTCACCCAGATTTCGAGCAACCAAGACATTGGTGAAATTTCTAAATACAATGGACTTGCACAAACGGCTGTAGACTTTTAATGGTGCCATATACCGAACAAGACTACCACTATGTGTGGTGACGTTATGTGTGCGCATGTGTGCTTCTCCTCTTTCACTTTTTCTTTACTATTCTTTCGATCTCCTCCATCCCTTCTCCTTGTGCAGGATAGCATACCGGTTATAGCGAACTGGTTAACATTCCTGTCTTTCCTCTCTCTAGTTTTCCTTCCTTCTGGCTTCATGATAGCTTAGACTTACGTTTGACGAAAAATAAAAGACAGCTGAAACTTTTCTTGACAATGGGGACGGCATCAGGCCTTGCGCGGCGCAGCTATGACTGCGTTATGCCGTCGGGCACAACATAATAATCCAGCGCCCCACAAGTTATCATGTGTCATCGCAGAAGCTTTCGCTGTAAGCCGACGTCAGCTTATTGGCATCGAGAGCCAGACTTGGTCGCATGGCTGGTATACTTCTACCGGATACATCAGTTGCAATGTTCTGGAAGCTAGCGAGACTTCTTGCTCTATAGATTCACTCGCACAATTAAATTTTACTACCGGTAATATGTTTTTTTTCTTTGCGTTTTCAGACTGGGTAGTTGATGCAGATCTATAGTGCATGATAAATAAACAAACCCCGCTCTTTACACGGTTGTCAGTAGAGTGTTCAAGATCACTGAGCATCTCTGTATTTTCGTATCGTGGTCTCAACAACTAGTTCGCATAACGCGCAGCTGGAGCACATGTCACGCAGGCCACATTTACAACGATGAAATCCAAGCGCGATACGTGCGGAGATATACGTTTTGCTGACCGAACTTCTTCTCGCGTAGCTTCCACAGCACTGGAGTTGATGTACGAAACAGAGCTACCTGTTCTATATCCACTCTATTTTTCGCTGCATGCAAGTTAAAAGAAGCCGCACGCTAAACAGCGGCTATAGTGTCAAATAACAGAGCAAGTCAAGCCAGGGCGCTTGATTGTGTGCATTGTTCACGCATGCACAGCAAGCCGCAGCGCAGAAATATGAACCGTTGTTGCACTCACCTCTCGCCGTCTGTATATGGTGCTGCATGTACGTATGTGGCTTCATAGTAGCGCCAGATAGAAACATTTCCGTTATAAATGTTTCAACGTGTCTTTCACTTTAGCACTCTGTGAGTAGACACCCTGACCGTTAATATTTCCGCTGCATTAAAGAAAACAAGTAGACTATAAACTTAGTTGTCGCCCCGCCGCGGTGGTCTAGTGGCTAAGGTATTCGGCTGCTGACCCGCAGGTCGCGGGATCAAATCCCGGCGGCGGCGGCTGCATTTCCGATGGAGGCGGAAATGTTGTCGGCCCGTGTACTCAGATTTGGGTGCACGTTAAAGAACCCCAGGTGGTCAAAATTTCCGGAGCCCTCCACTATGGCGTCTCTCATAATCGAATAGTGGTTTTGGGACGTTAAACCCCACAAATCAATTAAATATAAACTTAGTTGTCAGCCTTTTTAATCCATTTCGACGTGGTGTGCTCTTTATCTTCATACCCAGCGCTCGCAGCGTGCTCGCCTGTCCGTGCTTGCATGCCTTACCTTTGTTTTTGATCGGTCAGTTTTTCCGGCGCCGGCAATTTATTTAGCTGTGACGCGCTGCATCACATCAAGCGTATCGTGCGCCACTTGCAAGCCTGCATAGTCGTCGTCTACGCAGCCATTAAAGAAGACAGTTAAGTTATAAGACCTATGGAAATGTGCCTTCATCTGCTACGATACAAAAGGCGATTAGGTAGATCAAGTATTACGTAAAATATGAATTCCAAAGAACAGATCGGGGACGCTTTAACGTCAGCCTATTCGAATGTAATACCTACCGTTGTTGTCTATTAGTAGTCGCGGTGCTAGGCTGTTATCCTAGAAGGTATCCAGGGATCGAATTGAGGCCGCAGCCACTGCATTTTGTTGGAGGCGAAGCGTTGCAAGCCCGTGCGCTCAGATTCAGATGCACGTTGAAGGACTCCAGATGGTCAAAGTTTGATGGGCCTTCCACTATGCGTCGTTCAGCATAATTATGTACCGTGGTTTCGGGGCGCAAAACTCGAAGACTTAGTATTATACAACTCCGATGCCATAGCTATCTCCCGACGTCTAATTTATTCCACTGCCGACACAAGCATTGGCACGAACTGCGTATTTTTATGGCAACAGTTCCTTCTATAACTATTATTTCATTTATTTGAATATGAAGATCATTGCTTGACTTGACACATTCTTTGCTTTATATCTGAGCGGTGGAAATGAGTTTAGAAGAGTGCAGCAACTGACTTAATTTTGCCCCAGCGCTAAAACGGATCACCGGGGAAAGAAATTTACCCAAGGTATATCTTTGGTTGCTTTCGGTGACAGTCGTGGCAGCTTTTGAGTGGCATCATTAACACGCATCGTTTGCTAATCGTAAATTATATAGCGATGTCATCTACGTGCCTAAACGAGTGAACAGTTTCACTTGGAATATTCAATACACGCAAATAAACCTATTCGTGTCAACAGCTACGACAAGCCAGTAGTATCGGCAGACATCCATCCTCGGTCTAATTTCTGTAAGGCACAATTTTAAACTCTGGCTTTGATACTTGTCTCATGCTCTCATACTTCTTCACATATATATATATATATATATATATATATATATATATATATATATATATATATACTTACATGCAGAGGAAAACACCACACACAATGGAAATAATTTATTATGCTACCCACTGTGCACTCAATGGTGCATGAGCAACTTGTGGACGCTGCATCGCACGATGAACTAGCGCGATTGGTGAAAAATTTGTACGGTGGTTTAGCGGTAAATCCGAATATGAAAATTTCGAAAACCTAATGTTAGAGTGATCAAGCTTCTGCACTATTTATTACATGGTCTGGCAGAAGAAAAGACAATCCTTAGATGTTCCTTTGCATAACATCAACGAAAATGTTTTTGCCACGTTGCCTAACAGGTCGTGGACGTGCTGTTCACATAAACTTTATTGAATATGACTGAATGACAAACTGCCCGTAGTACTCGCACACTTTCGGTTTCGAATTTAAATTACACTCCGGAAGGTTGCGCTGGCCGTTTGTAAAGTGCTGTGCGTGCCCGCAGGCTAATAATTGTTGGGTATACAGCTATGCAGGCTTCCTTCCCAAGAGAGGGCCCCATTACTTGGCGAGGTGCCACGAGTGTTTTCACGCGAACCACTGTTCCGAATTTTACTCTATTGCTTAACGTATCCTTGCCTTTCCTCCCTCTCCTGCTCCTCATTCTAATGTTCTCTGCACTGCACTGTCGAGCAACGCTTGCAATTCTTGCATTGCGAAATGCGCAGCACGGTCCGTTGCAGAGGACGACTAAAGGACGACATCCTGTGACCCCCCCCCCCCCCCCCTTTTTATAAATAGGGGGTGACCTCGCCAACACCAAGCTTGAAAGTTGTCGTTTCTCAGTTTTGACTAAAATGGCCTCTCGCCACCTGGCGTTCAATGTCGAGGGAGTAGTTTTCTCCTCTCCTTCGCTACCCTTAGCACATGCAATGCATCCTCCTCTTCCCTGAGTTCTCAAAAGTACGTGCACAATGTCAACACTAAGCGCTAGAGCCTATCATGATTTCGCGCATCTCCGCTACGCGCTGTTATCGCCGCTTGCGCAGTTGTAAACACACAAAATGAAGTGTCACCGTTTGATCGCGCTCGATATTCATGCGAGACAAGAAAGAACGGGTGGGCGGCTGCACGGCAAAGCAGTGCAGGAGACAAATCAGCAATGACATTTCGCGTATACGGACCAATCGAGATCATGCACACTATAGACGTCACGGGAACTGCTGTCTGCGTCACAGAAGTGCGCAAGGAGGACACGAAATATGAGGAGCGAATATTGCGCTGTGTTTTTGTATTTTGAGAACCTGTTGAATGGCCCTTTAAGGCCCTGTCTAGCTCGATTAAAATTATCTTTTAATGAAAAAAACATAAACGCATTCACAGCCTTAATATGTGCCCCTTGTGGTATAGTGACTCTGGTTGTCTTAATATACTTCTTCTTTATTCCGACTTTCCCACCACCGATACTGTAAGCGTATCTTACTTGTTTCTGTCGCGGATGTGTTCCCATTGTTGTCCTCTAAAGCCAAGGCTTCAAGAAGGCTAGTTCCCAAACGTGCACCCAGGCGAACACCTCCTCATTCAGTAAGAAAATTGGGAAGACTCCACGCCTTGTGAGAAGAGGTTTCACGTGAAGCAGTCTGCAAGCGATTGTCTACGCGGAATTTTTTGACCTTGAGCCAAGCGTTACGAGGTAGAACGACGTTTTTGACAAGTGTTGTACATGTGTTAACATTGTAAGCTTAGCACGTACGTCGACTACACTGGCGTTTAAAGGGTAACATACGGTCCGACGTAACGACACCCTTAACATTACAACGAAAACTTGAGTATCGTTGAAAGAAAGTATGCTTTATGGTGGGAGGATAGAAATATCATACGTAATTTTGGTCAGCATACAGTTCCATGCTGCAGCCGCCAAGGTCGAGCAAAGCTTGAATATAGCTTTCTGAATCCTAGAAATATGTGGCATTTGTTTTATTACAATGCTGCAAAAGTAGAGCTAACACTGGAACCACAATCGGTGTTAGCCCTACCTGACAGCTGTATTATAAATGTACCGTTATATCACGTAATGTTTATTGCTTTGTTTTAAAATACACATCCATCACTGCAACTGCAATCTACGTTGTACCCACTTTATAGGCAGTGCAGAATCACTTTTGAAAGTAGATTCAAAAGCTGACGTGGCTCTGAGGTAGAATACCTAGCTACCGTACTCTCTCTGCCATGAGGCACACGCATTTTCTGCCCCCAGAGACGTTCCACTGCTTAAGTACACGCTTTGTATTCTCGAGTTTTCGACACTGTTCGCCGAACAGCGCATGCTCGTAGGCGTATCGCTACGCGGCACTATAGCGGTACAATGCGGACGGCCCTGCGGTAGTGTGGCTTCAGTGGCCCTCCCTGTGAAATCGATCGGTCGCAGCCACGGCAGGTAAGAATTGACGTTCGGACAAGAAGAAGCCGTTTATTTAAAGTGAATACTCCCCTTCAGGATCTGGTCAGGTGGATGGCCTTTACCGAGCCGTGCTTTTTTCGCTCCCACAGTGACGTCATAGGAAACCTCAAAATGTCAGGCACCTGCACGGCGTGCAACGTGAAAGGGCGAGTGCGGGCATACGAAGAGCGTACGTGCGCTATCCGTGCCTTGCGTGCATGCCGGAGATGTTTGTGAGCCTTTAATTAGAAACGACAGAAACGTGCTCGATCTGCGCCTCGCAGTGAGCTCTTTCCTCGTCCTCCCCCCCCCCTTTTTTTTCATTCTTGCATTTTGTACTTCTCGTGTTGTAACTTGGACAGCAGAAACTGAGGAATTTTAATTTTCCACTGAGTGACTACCATCGCGTGCCTCACTTCAAAGAAGTACGTGGTGTCCTTTTGTTCTCTTTTAAAATTATGGTACTGGAGCATCATCCTGGCAATAATATTTCGTGACCCGAAATTCGCGGGTTCCATCTCTGCCGCGGCGGTCGCATTTTGGTGGAGGCAAAACCGACAAGGCACATGTACTGTGCGATGACAGTGCACTTTAGAGAACGCCACAAGGTCGAAACTTCCGGAGTCCTTCATCAATGCGTCCCTCATGATCATATCGTGGTATTAGGACGTAAAACACACATAATAATAGTAATGACTATATTTCATAAATTTCTATCCATTCGTTGTGAGCAGGTGTCCCCAAGCGCCACGTTATTTTAACGTACTATATTGTGCCTTCAAGAATTGAATGTTTAGCGCTGCAGCTCAGCACTCGTTTTGATTGGATGTTCACTTACCCATTAGTAACTTCATCCGCAGCCATTCAGTAACATAAACATCGCCAAATGTTCGACAGCCATAATGCAATGTGTTACAATTTGTAAGTCACATGCGGTCTGTTTCACGGAGCCTAGCATTCTTTAACACGGTGTCCTGAGGGCTCACTGATATCGCAGCGAAGTGACGGCTCTTGCCGTTCGGTAAGCTAATTCCTGATTTGATTGCAAAAGGTTTCAACTTTGTTTGGCCTGATAATTATGTTGCATCCTGCCCCTGCAAGTTTGTCGACAAGATTGAGGCGTCGCAGTCTCGTGCCAAGTCGTACACGTAGATTGCTTCGCCGTTCAGAGTTCGAATTTGCGCGCCTTGGTGCTGATTTCCAGCACCCCCCCCCCCCTTTTTTTCGACTGAACAAATTCCTCTGCATGTATTTTTTCCTTCTTTGTCGGCTAGCTGATTTTACCCAGTTAATTTTTTGACAACGCAAAAAAGCAGGAAGTAAACTGGCAGAGCAAAAGAAACGCACACGCGCAGCTAGCAACTGTAAGTTTATTGAAGAAAACATAGCTATAAAGAACAAGAAAAACAACAAACACGTGTACGAATAAAGGCTTGCAGCTTCCTTGCCCTAGTTCACTTCATGCGGTCCTCAGAAGTCAAAGATTACCAACCCACACATCGATCATTGGTTATAAAGTAATTCTTTGGTTGTGTGTGGCTGCATTAACTATCCGAGTGGGCTCAGAGGCACGTAAGTGTTGATTCTAACTTACCAGTCGCTGTTTTTCGCTACGCAGTTCCTTCGCCTAGCACTCTTCAGACACCCGGATCTGGAACTCGGAGACCCTACTGAATCCAGCTTGATACTGGGGTACCGTGGTGGCCTCACGTGCTCCTTCACGACCACGCGTTGCTTCGAGCAGCTGCCCTCTTCGGCACTCGAAGCTGCGCGCGCCGTGTGCGCACGTGAAGCAATCTCATCCTGTCATGTATCATCGTGCGATCTTCCTTCCTCCCTGGTATCTTGGCGATATAGTTCTAGTTCCACATCGATTACAGTAACACCACTTCAGCTAGGACTGGATATGTTGCCTCGCTATCACCCTAGAAGCTCTATAGGGCTCAGCGACACGTCATCGATGGTTCGTGCTTGCCAACCACTGTTTTTCTATTAACTAATAGCTACTCTTCCTTCGCTAAACCAGCCAATCATAGATTGTTGGCAGTGCTGCCGAGCCCACATTCAATTACTGTTCTGCTTATATATTAATATTGTAACGGGGAGTATTTATTAAGTGAACGCCGGGTGGGCTAACACTACACACAGTGTGTAAGGATGCAGGAAAAGAGGGCAGTTCAGACACAGCCCCACAACAACATCGTCGACTTCATCCCTTCTACGTCATTTCTGCACCCGTGCCTGAGGTACCTTTCTAAACCCGTGACATTACCCCGGGCGGCAAAGCACCATCCCGGTGCCTGCTGTTATTAGACGGACGGGTCACTGTGATAGGGCTTCAGGCGAGACACATCCACAATGTCACTTCTGGATGTAACAGTGGGGTTCGTAGTAGGAGAAATTTCATAGGTGACAGGTGTGACTTGGCGCAGAACTCGGTAAGGCCCAACTTATGGCGATGAAAGTTTCTCGCACAGGCCGACACGATGGGATGGCAGCCACAGTAGCACGAGAGAGCCCAGAGAAAAATCGACATCCCTATGTCGGCTGTCGTAGAGCGACTTTTGTGCTCTCTGGGACGATGAGAACCTGGCGCGGGCCACTGTACGTGTGATCAGAGCACGGGAGATGGCATCTTGCGCGTACGAAGTGGTGGACGGAAGGTCATGCGCAAGCAGGGTATCGAAAGGTAGTAAGAGATCACGGCAAAAGAGAAGACCCCTTACAATATTCTCCGGAGAGGTTGAATTTAACCACAGCCCTGACGATATACTCTGAACTGTTGGTCCTGCATATAGACGCATGTTTATATTTTTGGTTAGTTCTTGTTTTATCCCTCTGTACTCTTTCCGATCGCTATTTTCCTGCCTCTGTGCAAGGTATCAAAGCGCTTTGTTTTTACTGCAGGTTAACCTCCCTGCCTTTTCGTTTTCATATGTTACGTTCTCTCTCTTCCTCACCCCTTTACGTCAGCTTCAGTCTGGGCATGCAGTCAGCCATTCTTGACCGACTAAAAACTATTGAAGTAACCCTGGCTGATCGTGAAAAAAGGATTCTTCGAAATTATTTCTAAATCGGTCAAAATCGAATCTGAATGCACAAAGCTCGTGGCTGTCAAGACTTAAATCACCACACTCCGTACGAGGACGGACGCTTGTCCGGCCCATGTGTCTACCCTGACTAGCCGCGCTATTGACGTCAACGAAAGGTCTCGTTAATTTAACCTTGATTTTTATGGGTTAAAACACACTCTTAATTGAAACTTTCGTGAGTCTGAAAAACAGACCCTCTGTATTAAGCACTTTCAGCCACCGTTTCAATCACAGGAAATTGAACGCGCGCATTGCCTCGGATCCTATTGTAATGGCATGTCAGGGCTAGCCATTTTTAATTCACGCATGTCAAAGACACAGACTGCGTTTTTTCATTAGCGCGCAAGTTTAAGGGGAAATTTTTTTGGCCTGTCTTAAGATTTTCCCCCTTAGTTTGACAAGCGCATGGGTGCCTTGTCAAAAAGTTCCTCCCTGGCGGAAAAAAGCTTCGTTGAACATTTGTGGGCACAGGAGGTAATTGAGCACAAGTCCTAGCAGTTACCCCGTTTCAACCACCAACATCCCAACGTAATCCTCCTTTCCTACGCACTAATATCCGCAGTGTCAGTTCAAATCGTAGTTCGCTATGAAGCCTCATCAGCTCATCTTCGCGTAAGGCGGTTTTGCCTTGAGACAAGGCTCAACTCGTCCATTCGTGATCTTGAGATCCTGTCTCTCTTTGACGACTTTGACATATTTCGCAAAGACCAGGTCGACGATGGTGCGCGTATTGCCGCGAGCCATAAGCTATGATGCATCCCGATAATAATATAATCACTTCTTGATATGTGGCGGTTATAATGCACCGAATCCCTCTCGCGCATGCGCGTGCTTTTGAGCATTTGCTGCCACACCACACCCGCCCCACTCCTATTGCCGACACTTCATTGCTGCCTGATTTCCACCATGCGTGGCACGAGATAACTAAGTCGTATCTCAACACGCCTGGTCTACTTTCCGGTGATAATAATTTAGCCTCTATACTGTTGTAGAATCTAGCTTTGAAACTATTAAATATACGTGCGCCAATGAATTCCTCAACACGTGTCTCAAGTTTGAATTGAAGCAAGTTGTTAACAGAGCCACGCGCATTACAGACCATTCGGCAAAGATTTTTTATTGTATAGTAACTTCATAACCTGAAAACCTTTCCGATATCACGTATGTGTATGGCCTCGGCGACCTTAATACACCTCATACTGTTTTTTTCAGGTCACATGTCCAATCCAAGAAGAATTAAAAGCAGCGTGCTTTATGACAGAAGTGACTACAACAGCAGGGCCCAAGAATAGTGACCTATGTTAATTTCGAAGCCAACTACGCGCTTCTTTCGCTCCAAGTTCACTTCAGCTAGAAGCAGGAATTCGAATTCCTGCGTCTAGTCAAAGTGTACTCTCCTGCCATAACAATTACTTAACGGAAACAGTCTACTATGTTTAATACCACGCAAACACGTCTGAAGAATAAGAAGAAACGTCCATTTCATTCTGATAACACTTTTAAATCTTAGTTTAAGTGGGGTAAATATTATTTTGAAGTCAAGCAATACGAGAGGCCCGTCGCAGGAACCCATGTGGCCTTTTCTCAGCCACGTTTCCCTTTTTCTCGCACACAAACCCCATACGCGACTTGCAATGCATTAACCCCCAGGAGTGAAGCACTGTTTTTCTCCGTGACAGTTCTGGCTTCCCTGTCCCTTAACCGGTAACTGATGACAGTTCATAAAACAACCAGCCACCCAACCTATTTTTTGGTAAACGTAGTGTATTTGTTAAAGTATGCCTGACATCATTCCACCCCTGTTTATTTAAAGAGACTTGTTTTCCAGGGCGTACCGACCTTTTTCTGTCTTTACCATGACTACATAAAGGTTGGCCTCTAACGTGTAACCTGGGACCACACTGCATTCTTTTAACTCCCCTATGGTACTTACACTTCCCATATTATACTTTCTATATATTGTAACGCGGACTGAAAGAGCGAGAGAGAAGAAGAGGTAGGACGCTCTCGAGCGATGGTGATTCGGCAGTGACGGTTGAGCGCTGACATTTTCAGTGTAAATAAACCCATCACATCCGTAACAGCTTTGGTGAATCAGTGCTGGGTAATTGGCCGTCCTAGATCCCGCAGCATAAGTTCTTCGAAGAAGCAGACGCTTATCTGGCCTGCCCCCGGACAACATCAGCATGAACGATGACACAGCAATACCGTTGACGTACTACGCTGCCACATCCGCCAGTGCCACCAACATGGCACAAGGTGGCCGTCGACCTCGACAATCAGACTACTGGGCGCCTGAACCACGGATCATCATCATCATCAGCCTGACTACGTCCACTGCAGGACAAAGGCCTCTCCCATGTTCCGCCAGTTAACCCGGTCCTGTGCTTGCTGCTGCCAATTTATACCCGCAAACTTCTTAATCTCATCTGCCCATCTAACCTTCTGTCTCCCCCTAACTCACTTGCCTTCTCTGGGAATCCAGTTAGTTACCCTTAATGACCAGCGGTTATCCTGTCTACGCGCTACATGCCCGGCCCATGTCCATTATCTCTTCTTGATTTCAACTATGATATCCTTAACCCCCGTTTGTTCCCTAATCCACCCTGCTCTCTTCTTGTCCCTTAAGGTTACACCTACCGTTTTTCTGTCCATTGCTCGCTGCGCCGTCCTCAATTTAAGCTGAACCCTCTTTGTATGTAAGTCTCCAGGTTTCTGCTCCGTAGCTAAGTAACGGCAAGATACAGCTGTTATATACGTTCCTCTTAAGGGATAGTGGCAATCTACCTGTCATAATTTGAGAGTGCTTGCAAAATGTGCTCCACCCCATTCTTATTCTTCTAGTTACTTCAATCTCGTGGTTCGGCTCCGCGGTTATTACCTGTCCTAAGTAGACATAGTCTTTTACAACTTGAAGTGGACTATTACCTATCTCAAAGTGCTGCTCTCTTCCGAGGTGGTTGTACATTACTTTCGTTTTCTGCAGATTAATTTTAAGACCCACCTTTCTGCTCTCCTGGTCTAACTCCGTAATCATGAGTTGCAATTCGTCCCCTGAGTTGCTCAGAAATGCAGTGTCATTGGCGAAGCGCAGGTTCCTAAGGTACTCCCCATTAACTCTTATCCCTAACTGTTCCCATTCTAGGCTTCTGAAAACCTCCTGTAAGCATGCGGTAAATAGCATTGGGGAGATTGTGTCCCCCTGCCTTACACCCTTCTTGATTGGTATTCTATTGCTTTCTTTATGTAGCACTATGGTAGCAGTTGATCCCCTGTAGATTTCTTCCAGGATGTTTATATATACTTCATAGACGCCCTGATTCCGCAGTGTCTGCATGACGGCTGATATTTCTACTGAATCAAACGCCTTCTCGTAATCTATGAAGGCGATGTATAGAGGTTGGTTATATTCTGAGCATTTCTCTATTACCTGATTGATAGTATGAATGTGGTCGATTGTTGAGTAGCCTGTTCGAAATCCTGCTTGTTCCTTTGGTTGATTGAATTCTAATGTTTTCTTTACTCTGTTAGCAATTACCTTTGTAAACAGCTTGTATACTACAGAGAGCAAGCTGATCGGCCTGTAGTTCTTTAAGTCTTTGTTATCTCCTTTCTTATGTATTAGGATGATGTTAGCATTCTTCCAAGACTTTGGTACTCTTCCCGTCAGGAGACACCTCGTAAACAGGGTGGCTAGTTTTTCTAACATAATCTGTCCTGCATCTTTCAGCAAATCTGATGTTTTTTGATCCTCACCAGCAGCTTTGCCTCTTTGCATGCTCTCCAAAGGTTTTCTGCCACGGATATTCTCAGGTAAAACTGACGAAGACGTGGATGCTTGGCTAAAACACTACGACAGAGTGAGCCGCTACTACAAATGGGGCGCGCGGGCGAAGCTCGTGAACGTAGTATTCTTCCTTGCTGGGACCGCCTTGCTCTGGTTTGAGAACCATGAACATGTCTTCATCACTTGGGATATATTTGTTGAGGAACTGAAGCCCTGCTTTAGGGACACGAGTTCTATGAAAAAGAAAGCTGGGCAAACGCTGTCCCGTAGGGCTCAGTTGCCCGGCGAAACGTGACAACCTACATTGAAG
Source organism: Rhipicephalus microplus (assembly GCF_043290135.1). Lineage (NCBI taxonomy): Eukaryota > Metazoa > Arthropoda > Arachnida > Ixodida > Ixodidae > Rhipicephalus > Rhipicephalus microplus. The sequence continues at coordinate 244,153,953 of NC_134700.1, read as the reverse complement.
AAGTATTGAAGCTTTGCCGGATTGTCAACGCAAATATGTCTGACGAAGACAAAGTCGGTCATTTTTAAAAGGCATAGCCGAAGACGTGTATCCGCTACCACACATCGATGATGCTGTTGATTGCCTGCACTAGGCAGTATACTTTTCGTTCGTCGACTTAAGGTCTGAATACTGGCAGATACCAATGCATCCGTCTGACAGAGAGAAGACTGCTTTTGTGATGCCTGAGGGTTTTTTTTGAACTTAAAGTTATGCCGTATGGCTTATGTAATGCCCCGAACCACCTCCCTACTAAATGTGAGAGCACCACGTCGAAAACTGACCACGCACAGAAACTGCAGATTTCACCCCGCGGCTTCCGTTTTCCCCGACGGGTCACGGCCACCACCGGATGTCATCATCTCGATGTGCCGCTGCAAACCTCCGACCATCTACCACCATGCCTCTACCAGAAGACTACTATGCGTCATCACGAAATGTTCCTGCAGAGCACGACCTGTCTCCGCGTACTTATGCCACCTCTGCTCCTGCTAATGTAAGCCGACAAGTCCCATCACTACACATGCGGTCTCCCAGGGCACATTTCACGCTTATGTCCCAGCCGGCCACCTGCGCCGACACGTTTTAGACGTACCCGCCTCGTATGCACGAAACCTGGACCACTCACCCGGCCGACCACCGTCTCCGACAGCAATGGCCTAACGAATTTCGCAGTGAGTCCCCCGCCTCCGAGCGAAGCCTGACGCCACCTCCGTCACGTTCCCGCCGGTCGCCGTCTCCGCGTCGTCGGTCATCTTCCCCGCATCAGCTGGGAAACTAGCTGGTGTGGTCGATGAAGGTGCGGTTGCGGGATTGTCAGTTTCACTGATTCCTCCTTCTGCTGTGATGTTGATGAACAAAGTGCGAGTGTGTATAGACGGTGTAGACACTCTTGCTCTTGTAGACACTGGTGCTGCTATTTCAGTTATGAGTCTTCGTTTCAAGCATCGTTTCTTGCGCCACAAAGTAATGTTCGCGTGGGATCTAAAGAAACCTTTCGTGGAGTCGGAGGCGAAGCGTTATGCTCGGTTGGCATTTGCTCAGTTGTACTCACGATTGGTGGACAACATTTCTGAGTTAAGTTCACTGTACTGGCTTGCGCAACTCATGACGTCATCTTAAGGACAGACCTTCATGAATGCGGCGCTACGCTTGACTGTGGAACTGGAGAGATTCTTCAACAAAGTACGTTGCCCGCTGCAATAGTTGACGATTTTCCAACTCTCCCCATCGATGCGCTTTCGTTGTCTGAAGATGTGATGATCTCTGGTCGGACAGCAATGCTAGTTCCCGTATGCTCTTCTCATGTCCGCTCAGGACCCTGCACTGGAATTGTCGAGCCCTATCATACAAACGCCATCAAGAAGGATGTGCTGGTCCCACGGTCTGTCCTTGCAGCCATCGACGAACATGCTTGTTTGTGGGCGCTCAACGCACCATCAGAGCCTGTTGTCCTACCAGCCAGATTCAAATTGGGAACGTTTGAGGAGCAGGCCACAGTTGACGTCAGAATGGTCTCAGAGTCTCCAGCCATCAGTCAGACTGCGCCCAACTACTCAGCCGAGATGAAACACATGACTAATAAGTCATTTCCTTTTTCCGAGCAGGATTTCCTCGAGGAGGTGCTTACACGCTACGCGGGAGTCTTTGATTTCGCTCAAGACAAGCCTTGTTCCATGTGGACCAAATCACCATCGCTCGAGAGCGTCCTACCTCTTCTTCTTTCTCCTCGCTTTGTCAGTGCGCGTTACTAATATATATATATATATATATATATATATATATATATATATATATATATATATATATATATATATATATATATATATATATATATATATATATATATATGCGTGTCCTAGAGTTTTCGCATGGGAACTCCCTCTATTGTTCCTTTGGTTTAGAATATTGGCTTTGGAAGGAAATGTTTATTAACCATAGCTCTCTCTGTTCATCCTACTAATATCTCCGTATTATTCTGATAGTTACTGTCCCTTTCTGTTTTCACATTGAAGGCACTAATGTACATCCGGCTGCTTGCATCCTTTGCATGCCCATTTCCAAGTCCGAGGCTTCGTAAAACCACTCTACTTCCCCATCGTATTGGCTGGAAGAACGGGCGTGCTAAATTAATTTTATGTTGCTATCTAATTTTGTCACGACGACACTAGCCACACTTCCACTGATAGTGTGGAATCATGAGTTTTGACCACAATACTTTTGTGGATTAAAAAACCAAGGCCTCTTCTCAGGGAGCCCTCAGCAACAACAACAAAAAAAGGTACCCATTAGTCAACACTGTATATGGATCCCCAGACCTTCTCTCCTTGTTCAGTGTCATCTCACTCAATGCCTTTTAACTGTCCGTGCAGGTCCATTAGTTGGCTGTTTTAATACTTGAGAGGGTCGAGCGTTGTCAGATTCAATTTGCGGAGGTGGCCGGATCGCGTGCTATATCTTTTTTTTACTCACCACTGCGTTACAATTCTGGCCGCCCCCAAGGCCACGAAGCCGCCTAAAAGTGAGGGCGAATTTTCCATTACGTTTGTCATTTGGCTGCACGTGTGTTCGTCAAAATTTTACTGCTCGCTTTCTTCACTGTTCCTAAACTGTGTGTACCAGCGTGACTTGATTTGATTTTCGGTGTCGCACTTACGTCTCCTTAAACGATTTAGGCGAACCAAGTGTGTATGCCCAGTGCTGGGTACGCTTAGACGTACACTAATCTCGAGGTAATTTCACCTTGATTATGATTGACGTGCAAACTGAGTGTTAATGTAGCCTTCATTGCTCGCTTTTTTACCCGAGAAATGGTAATCAGCGCGAAGTAAAATATGCATATGTGACATCCGTACGCAATAAAAATATGAATCAACGCGAATAGAAAAAAAAAAGACATCAAACATAGAATGACAACAAGAAATCGATGAATGGCCACGTGGCATTGTCTGGGGAATGAAGTTTGAGGGTGCCTGAAGAGGAAGACCACACATAAACGACAGGAAGTTGGAAGCAAGAAGTACGCTTCGCTGGGAATAAAGCAAGTAGGTCACCGGAATGCCATTTCTGGGGAGCGATAACGTGGTTATGGATGGAGTTGCGTCTGGGGCCTGCCGCGCTGTCAAACGAACGAGACACATTGCTGGCTTCACGAAGAGGCTCTCTCGCGTATGCCACGTTGTCATCCCGGGTGCGATTACGGAGGACGCAAAGACACTGTGACGTCGCCTGGAAAAGTTAGCGTCTGCTGTAGAAAAAAACAACTCAATAATAAGAATGCAGCGACGAACAAAAAAAAAAGAACGTACGTTGCAAAGCTGCTAAAATTGCAGTATTTTATACTGTTTATTGCACCGGAGGAAAAAAAAAAAGGCGCGCTTTTGCTGAGATCGCAGATGAGTTCTGCGAAATCCTGCTAGGTAGTTGTCTGACGGGGCACCACCAATTGAGCTGACCAGGAAGCTAGGAATCACGTTAACTCAATCAGAACCCGAGACGAGGAGCTCGCAAAGCTCCCAGATTAGAGCCCCCGACAAGGACGAGTTTTTGGTGAACAAAGGAGATTTATTTTTGAGAAATCCGTGTGAAATGTGGTTGTATGCTATAAATGGCCATTTGTTTATTTGTACTGTACTTAATTTGTACTGTATATATATTTACTTGTGCCGGGCCAACGCGCAATTTCTTGATGTGTGTAGATGACAAGCTTTGTTATCTGTAGGGTTGATGTCGGGGATTGAGTTCCGGGGTTCCTTAATGTGAATTCTAAGCGTGTTCTTGGATTCCCTCAGCCTCCCAGTTGCGTCCGTAATAACCACCGAGTCATTTCTGTAACTCTAGTCAGGTCAGTTTCACCGATGTCATTCTGTAAGAGAAAATGAACGAGGGAAGCTTGCGCAGACGCTGATAGAGATCTTCCTCGTTTCTCTACCGCTTAACTTACCACGCCACTTTTCCGAGTCCAGTAAAAGAAACTGGATGACGCGGGGCACATAAAATCCGGCGCGTTTTCCCTGCCGAGGAGCCTTTGGTGCTCGCGAGTGTCGCGAGTGTCGCTTGCTTAACGTGATAGCTAACCTGCACTACAGAGCATCCTCCTCAGGAGACTGTGCTGGCCGCGATAGCACTCCCGAGGGAAGCTGGCCACCTAAACCGCGTCGCCACGGCAACGAGCTGCCTCGCCGTTTATAGAACGGGCATTCGAGCCGAGGCCCCGTAATTAACGACACTGCCTCTCCTGCTGTACAACCGTCGCTGTACGCCGTGGAAGACTCTCTATGACTTGCACTCCCATGTAAGTTTGCTCGTCAAATATTTCACACAAAACGTGGAAGCGTTGTTTATGACCACCTGCTAAATTTTTGAAAACAGTGTTGCTACTTTCCCTAAGTCACCACGCCGTATTAAACTTTATCCAGACGCGTACAAGCTTCTTCTTTTACCAGTGGCGATAAGCATTGTAATTTCTCGTTCACATATCGATACGCCAAAACTATAGGTATTATCTATACGCTACGACCAAATAAACCACCAGTCTTTTGCGAATGTGGAATGTATACATAGAGCACGTGCTGCCTAACCTGCCATATAAACAGCACTGAGTGTAGTATAACTATATTTTTACTTGAAAGACTACAGCAGGGCTATACGAGGTTCCGATGGTGGATGTTTACTCCAGCCAACCAACAATGTATAAACAACTGTTTATCACATTCTTGTGTATTAAACCACTCACGCTTTGCTGTTTACGTTTTGGTGGTCAAAAATTACCGGCCGCAACAAATTCGTCTTGAGGCCTACACTCTACTTTGGAGGCTCTGACGCGGTCTCTTTGGGTGAAGTCGTTATTCTCCACTTGGACAGCAGTAGCCCTTCTTTGGCCCGAGAAAGCTCCTCGTCACCACAAAGCGACGTCTGCAGCCTGTCGACTGTATCATATTAGAGTTCTAACTCAACATTTAATGCTTTCAATGATATTTTAACGTCCTTGATCCAGAGAACAGCGCAGAAATTCAGAAGACGTACGGAAGGCACAAACTACGCAACATACAAAGCGCCACCAAGTGATGTGATTGGGGTAGAAGATGTGCATAAATACATACAAAAGAGCACGTCGTCACAGACACAACGCAAAAAAAAATCAGAAAGCTAGATGAAAAGAAGAAACAGGGGAGAAAGAAAGGTAGGTATGTTAACTAGTCTAAAAAGACAGGTGTGCTACCCTACGCAGGAGACAGGAAAATGCATGCAGCGAACTGGACGCAAAATCTGTAGGACATGTGGAGGAGTACGCGCTGGCGTTGGCTGGCATTCCGAACTTGCCGCTTGTTCGGTGTCAACAGCGGGAAATGATACCTTCACTTGTGACGCAGTGGCATCCTCTTCCCTTCTCGTTTCCGTCCTCCTCACCAACACGCTTTCTCCTCACCGTCACTGCCATTTCCCGCCCTATTCATATACTCAACTAGCTATGCTTGATGCTACCCTACAACTGCGCGTCCTCCTTACTTCCTTTCCCCTTGCTATATTCTGCTACGCATGTACACTCGAACATCGACATAACTAGTTCGGTTATAACGAAGTAAATGAAGAGTAGCCTTGAAATAGATAGTGCTAGAAAAGTACCTTTATGATAAATTTTCGGATATAATGAACTTATTTCGGTGTAAGATGCAACTTTGTTATAATGAGGTCTGAGAGCATATTCAATGAGTTACAATATCCCACGTTCTCACCCATAATCACTCTTTTCACACTCGTTTGTTTTTTTTTTTTGCTTACGCTTAGTATACTGCCGTACACATGGATATGCTATTCTGTATGCTCCTTCCCATCTTCCCTTATCGCCATGTCTCACTTGCATATTCCGCCCCCTGGCTATACTATGCTATACGCGGCTATGATATAAATGACCATGATACCATTCCACATGCTCGTTTCTTTCCTCTTTACCCTTCCTTTCCTTTCCCACCACTTTCCAAACTGTACTGTACATGGCTATACTCGTCCTTTTTCTCCCCACGCTTACATCTCTACTTCTCACCCCAACTTCCTTTTTTTTCCGGCCGACTTGTTTCAAGGTCGAGCAGACCCAGTATAGCAGCTGCTAAAGTACTATTAGAGCTAGAACCTTCTAAGTAAAAATATTGTTTTGTGTTATACAAAAGTATACCTCTTTACGCGATTTACCACAGGAATGGAACGTTAATCACAGCCTTACGCTGCATGTTACTAATGTCTTTGGGGAGCATATTAGCTTCCCTTATATAGAGATATGTTGCTATATACAGGGTGCCCCAGCTATCTTTAGTCGGAGTTTAAAAATATGCCGACACACGCAATTACGACGCGACCAAATGCGTATTGCTGACAGTTGCCTGAAGATAGACTATTTTTGTGCTCTGAAATATTGTTTAAATAGATCTGTTTATTAAATACCTCTCGAAGGAATGAAGATAGATAAAAATTTCAATGAGAAAGTTGCAAACGTTTAATTAAATAGTTTTGAGCTTTATATCTCCTAATTGTTAGTGCTTTTTGGCTAACTACAATTGCCCACGAAATACAAAAAAATGCCACGTGACAAACCCACTCGCGACACCCACGCGCACCGTGATTCTGGTGCTCCCTAACGTTTCACGTACAAACCATTTCCTCGCACCGGTTCATGACAGTGATAAACAGTCACAGCCATTATCGCTTTTGTGGCCGATAGCTTAAATTGGGGGACCCTTAATCTTCGCCTTTAAGAGTTGAACGCAGTAGCAAAATCCGACCACCGCTAAGTGCATACTTAATGATATGTTTTGTTACACGCCCACACAAACATGCACGAAGTATATAGAGTAATGCAGTGACTGTGCAGTGTGGCCACTTTCCTCTGCTAGAACGGTAGAACGGCGCTCTACTGTAGTCTAGACATGTTTTTCACAATATCTCACAGATGACACACACACACACACACACACACACACACACACACACACACACACACACACACACACACACACACACACACACACACACACACGCACACACACACACACACAAACGCGCGCGCGCGCGAATGGTACATCCAGGTCTTTGATCTAAACACGAGTCGCATGGCCTCCAAAATACGTGCCACGCACTCGCCATCTTGGAGGCTACAAAGAGTCTCACAATGCCTCACAAATGGCAGCACATTACTACGTTTCCTGTTTGGTTGATCAACTACTCTAAAGGTATATGTTTTCCACTAGATGGACCCTGTTGTCCATTTGTAGAGTTGTTTAAAAGTTCCTGGGTGCTTTTAGTGGTAATAGCTGCGCTGTCCCAGCCTTTTTCGATGTAGTTTGATGGCCTCCCAAATGCGCCTACAAATCACCGAATGGGCTCGTTTTTGTCGTGACACCTGTTGAACAAAATGCGTTAGCTCCTTCCACTACATGACATTTATGTAGTGTTTTTTTTTCGACGCAGCTGCAAGTAACATCGTGGCTTTGTATATATATATATATATATATATATATATATATATATATATATATATATATATATATATATATATATATATATATATATATATATATATATATATTCTTTTTTTATTTGTATCATGTATCACTCCGGAATAATACACATTTTTGGTGTTTTTACAAACATATCCTTGAAATATACCGTTACAACAAAAACAAACGCATATCAGTATCTGTATTTCAGGCTTCTGGCTTAGGTGTTTTAATACAATTTGAGTATCTCTGCCCAGCCCTCATTTGGCCCAAGCTTTAACGGGACTATCAAGGTTATACTGTGAACCGGAAGAAGGCATTCTTGCATTAAGGTGCAATGTCACCGAAACAAATGTATAATTTTCTACAATCAGCAAGAGATTCACAATTACGTGGATTCATTTCACCGTTAATTTTTATGCCTCATTCTTATTTAAAAGGTGTTGACTAATCAAGGCCTTCAATACTGATGTAACTTCTGTAGTTCAACCTGTATACCGCCAAGGCTCTGGTCACTGCGGTGTCAATTTTACGCCACTGAAAATAATTATAATTTTTTCATTTACAAGTGATCATAATGTTCCTTTGTCCTAGTTAGTGAACTTTTGTTTGAAATTGATGTTTGTGGAAATATAAGGCTGTTCTGTAAAAAGGTGTCTCACTATTCAAAACGTAGTCGGTTACTATTAGTTTCGGTGCCATCACCGTTTGATTCGTATGCCATTGGGTTTTTAATATTCACGATTCGCACACTCCTTCTGCACGCGAGTTCGATCCCGCGTGTGACAGCCACATTGGAGTCGATATGTTAAAGGCAAGGCCGTTGTCAGAATTTTTTTTCTGGGAGCGTGGGTTCCTTTATATATGTTCGTCCATGCGTTCCAATTTGTGCTTGCATATATACGCAAGCAAAATTGAAAAATTTCGGAAAGGTTGCACCCCCAAATGCCTCATCGCCCCTTGGCTACACCATGGCTAAAGGTCGTGTACCATACACCATACAGTTTCGAAGCACGTTTAGGAACCCCAGGTTGTTGAAAAAATTATTCGGCGCCTTTGCCGTGCCTCATCGACGTGGTCACTTTGGGATGTTAAACTCCGCAAAACACCTAATCATCTCTGGCGAATGTAGTGCGACTCAAGGCCATCTGTCTGTGTATGCCCGCGTTCACCGAGTCCATTCCTTCCCCACATCCTGTTCTCTCTTGGAGGAACGGCCCCGCCGATCTTCATTTCCACCCCGCCTGCGAGAGACCGGCCCGATGCTCATTGGACCGGCCCATTCCGATAGCCGCGCCGTTGGTCGAGCGGCGTTGATTTATGACAGCCATCCATTGGCCTCCCGACCAACGATATCCGAGCTTGGCAGCTTTGTCGAGGATATCTTGAATGCGAGAAATCTTGTCCAGCACTGGTACCACATATGTTGCAGTCTCTCTCGCTGCTCGTTACAGCGAGATCGATGCAACATCATGACAAGAGCAACTTAGCGCGGAAGTACGGGTGTTTGCCCTCAGGGATATGGCAGCCGGGGACGATCTCGCCCATGTGATCGCTACACAGAACTTCACCGGCAGTTGCCAGTTCGGATGCTAAGGCCTTGCTATTAAATATATATTTTTCTTTCTTCGTGTAAGCTTACAGCGGGTATAAGAGACAGTAGGCAGTGATGACGTCTATAAAACATGAAGGAACGCTTAAGCTTCGTTCACGTCTCATTCCCTCTCCAAAGTTCGAGCCTCAGTAAATACCGTAACCGGACTGTTGGGGAACGAACGCCTGTGCGCGTGGCGCTGACCCTTGTAAACACCATTCGCGAAGTGGCCACTATGCGTCTGTAAGATAATACGTGCTCTGTCGTTGCTGTGCACTTCATTGTAAGGTCCCTAAAGGAAACAAGTTTCCAAAGTAGCGACACCTTTGCCTTTCCTCCTCGCCTATGTTTCTGAAGCACCCCCTAGAAAGTTCAAAATTTTCATCCAAAAGCGAATGTTTGAGTTCAGGTGCTACGGTGAATAGATGTAAATGAAACAAAATTGACCGAAATGAGTCGTACAATAAACGGTTGTCTTTATCAGCATAAACGGTACAACACAAGATCAAGCGGGATGTGCGTTACTCAACTGGCGACGTTGTGCAGTTCTATATTTTGCACCACTAGCCATGGCGTCTCGTGTCGTATACACAAGGAGGATAAAAAAAAAATGCTGGAGTGGGAATCATTGCCTAGGAGTGAAGCTGTGCCTCTAGCAAGATGGCAGCTGTGGTGACCATCTTACTAGGGGGCATGATATAGTATTACCGTATGTTTAGAAAAAGTGGTCAACGATTTAGAGTATTAGGTACTCTACTATGGGAGAGCATAAAGCCGTCCCGTAGGCCTTTGTAATTTTAGCGTTTAAGAACGGAGCCTATCCCTCGCTCTTTTGTTTCTTCATTGTCTTGAATATCAAGACTGTCCACATATTACATATTTACATATTGGTCGAAATACAAGTGCGTCACAAAATACACCCACAGGATTCATTGAGGTACCGTCAGCTCTCAGCTGACTATTGATCAATGCTTGGGCATTCATAACAATTGCTCGAACGCCCAATTCAGTCTGTTACATCCTCTTGGCCCTTCAGCCCTTCAAAATAATAGCACACAGATTCGCAAAAATATTGGCGCACAAATAGCACTTCTACATTCGCCTTTTCAAAGGCACATCGGGTTTTCCATATACTGTGAATGCCCAGAAGCATGATTAGATCATAAGGTACGCCTGCCTCGTTTTTAACCGAAATAAAACGGATGCCGTGTGGACTTAACGGTAATTCTTTTTTCAAGGTTCTTTGAAATATTGATACAAGTCATCATTAACATCAACAAAGGCACCCTAAAGGCGATGAAGATGACGATTGAATAAAAGCTCGTGGGGGGTTGTTGCCACTCCGCCATCTTGATTCAAGGACACTGTGTACTCCGTCTACAATCGGTAAATGTATTTATATCCTCTGCCTACGCTCACCCCATGAAATTTTGGTGGAGGTGCGGGGTAACAAGACGGAGTACACAGTGTCCTTGAACCAAGATGGCGGAGCGGCAACAACCACCCACGAGCTTTTACTCAATTGTCATCTTCATCGCCTTTATGGTGCCTTTGTTGATGTTAATGATGACTTGTATCATATAGTCTCAGAAAAAGACCCCGCTCCAGCAATCTATAAACACGTGTTCACTTGTTTCCGATTTACTACACAAGTGGCAATGTGTGCTCCATGGCACGAATATTCCTCCATCCTGCAACCACGTTTTAACTGGTAAGGTACCAGTATGTAATTTAAACAAAGAAGTTTTGACCCCTGGCGCTACAAGCATTCTTTTAACACGTTTCAGAACATCATGTCCTGGGCCTGCACAATATAGCTGACAGTACAATGGCACAGGTAGTAAAACATCGACAAGGTCTTTATACAATTTTTTTTACGTGGTACTTCAGCCAGACACTCTAACTAAAATCAGACTGACAAAATTGGAAAGACGAAACAACTCTCGCACGCCGAACGAGTGTAATATGGAAACTTTTTCCGGTCGCACAGTGCATGCGTCTTAGTGTTACTAGTTTTCGTCAGTGAGCATCTTATTGGAGGCAAATTTCTTGGGAAGTTCAGCCACCCATACTCATTTCTGTGTGTTATTTCGTCGGGAACAAGTATCTTTTAATATAGAACTAACGTAGCATTTACACTAACGTACCAAAGCCACTTCATCTTTTAGTGGGAACTATCAGAAAAGAGCATGTTTCCGCCATCTTGGCAGTAACAAAAGCTGGCTTTACTTCTGCTAGCAAGGCATTGCGGGAGCTTCCACTCCAGGATTTTTTAAAATCCTCCTTGGTCGTACAACGCAGTTCCATTTATAACTAGTCCAGTTCCCCGAATTTGTTTTGTTCGTGCTGTGACACAGTGAATGCGCTTCTTGCTGGTTCCTGTTAGTGAACACAGGGCGTAACGCTGTGACGAGTGATTACAGCTGGCTTGTGCACACGCAAGGAAAAAGCGTGGCCAGGCTGGTGCGAACGCTTGACTAGCAGCACTGCGGTGACGTTTTTTTTAAATTGGGTAGCAAACCGGCTGCCTATAGGCTGGTTAACCTCCTTGCCTTTCTTTTCCCTCTATTTTCCTTTCCTTTAATGCGCCCATTTTGACAATCGTGATGCCAAGTGATTCTGGAGTGGTGCGCGGATCTTTCTGAAAAGCGAGAGTTCTACTGGTGAGGTGTCCCGAATCAGCACGTTTCGGCTCCTTTATGCCGCGTTCTGGTCAACTGGTCAAGCCTGAAATGTTCCTGAAGGTGCGTTAATTACACACTCCAGCTGCTCTGTATACGTGTATACGCACAAGTATTTGCAACAACTGACATGCACTAGACGTGGATTAGACGCGCTGCTGGCGTTTCAATAAAAACCGACAGATAAAATCACTTCGCAGACGCGCGTTGACGCACGTCGACGGAGTTGCACGAAAGCGTTCGCGTGACATGTTTTATAGCTACACTTCAAGGCGTGCTTTATTTCGGATAACACAAGAAAAGTTGAAGAGAGCGAAACTGTTTTCTTTCGTTTTAAGGTAACCGAGAATTGTTGAAGAACTCGTATACTGCATTGAATGAGCACCGCAAAACAATCTTGGCCTACTTGGCGCCAACTGAAGCGCTCTTGCTCTTCAGTTTATGTCCAGTCTACGATTTCGTCTTTGGTCACGGCGAGAATCCAGCTGCAACTATATGCGCATGCGTACTCGTTTTGAATCTTTTGCATTATATTAAATAACACCACCAGCCACTTTCGAGATCACGTGCAAGAAATGCACTATTTACAGACGCTGATTTAAAAGAAACAGAGGGGTAAGCAAGAGAGAGAGGTGAACGGCTTGAGAACAATGAGTGACGCTACCTTGGAAACTTGTTTCATCTAGGGACCTTATTTTGTTGGTGATGTTGCTGGTGACGACCATGAGGACTACGACGATGATGACGGTGGCTTATGGACCAGCTCTTTGTAATGGTTTAGCAGCGTCGGCCACCCACTCATTACGCAGTTCAGACGGTGTGACCGACACCTGATGTGTTACATTAAATTTGCTACACGCATTGCGTCTGATGCGTGATCTGTGTGATAGAAGGAGATGGACGGATGGACAGACAGGCAGCTAGACCGATGGACGCTTCGCCCCACTCATCATCCATCCCTCCGTGGATATGCTGCAAATTTTTTTGCGTTGTTCGAGTTTTTCTTTTTCTTTAGGTTTGAATGCCCTCATGATTTGGGACTTTGTCCACGAGGCATCTCGAATAAGCTACTTGAAGAGCGCCTTCCGTTTCGGAAAAACCTAGATGTAGGTGCCCCGTTGAGCGACGTTGTGTGCGGTTTAACAGAAAAAAAACGAAATAAAGTTGAACGTGCCGAAAATATCACCATAGTCCCCACTTCATTTGTGCGCACCATTTTACTGCTTTAACACGAGTCTACCGAAAATTTCCTTTGAGCGCGTTCACACAGAGCTTTTTCGGGCAGGTAATCTGGTTTCATTGGGTTTTAGAGCGGAACTACAAAAGAAGCTGACCTGCGTGAAAGATTTCTCGAAGAGCACGTATAGGTGAGAAGTCCAAAGGTCTTCACTGCAATTCCGATCACGTATACACTCCACCGCGAAGGCGCGTGGCCCCACTTCTCGGACGGCTCGTTTTCCCGCCTCCTTTCGCTGTCCTGCGCGCTCGTATCTTCGGTATCTCGCTATCGCCGCACTATATAAACCATCGTGTCAGCTTGCCATCCACTACGCCTGCAGCGAAGCTGCCATGGCGTGACGTCGTGCTCCTTGTCGGGATCGTCGTTTCAATAGGCTTTCGTTCACTGAAAGTGTTCTCGTTGTCTCGTCTGGCACTGGACGCGCTTAAGTTTCAGGGGTTTTTTGTTTCTGTTTTTTTTTTGCGATGTATGCCTCGTTTGGCTTCCCATAACATCGGACCTGGCGCATTTCATTGACCGACATCTTTCTACGATGGACGTGAATCTCCCTTTTTCCGCGTCTCGTGGGGAGCCTCCCGGTGTGGCGGTAGTGTAGGAATCGGGCAAGTTGCTGCCTCAATGTTTTTTGAAGGCCTGTTGCGTGCCGTAAGAACAAAAACGTATTTTTACCGTACGAACTCACCGCGCGAACCGTCTTTCTGCTTGTTTTCATCTAGTCTTCGTGGCACGCCATCGCTATCCTTCCCCATCAACCAATTTTCGTTGTCTTTTTCACTGACCCTCCGGTCATTTCGCGTCATTTTCTTCTTCCTTTCGCTGGCGTCTAGATGTCTTTGGTGGTTTACCTTACATTGTCCTGCCCCCTCCCCCACTTCAATAAAAAAAGATAAAAAATGTAATGAACGAGTGCAAGCGACGAGTGAAGCCAGAAAATACCGAGCTAGTCACATTGGGGACTCCGTGAGATAAATTCGCCGCCCTCAGCGGAAACCACTTTTTTTTTGAGAATTTCGGGGTGGTCAGAAGAGAGCTGCCGAGAAGACAGCAGCACAAAAAAGAACAAAAAAAAAACATCGAGGCCGTTTATGCGGTATGTGGTGGCGACGACGATCTTGCTCTGTCGTTGTTCACGTTCTGCTTTTTTTTTGGCGCACCGCAATCGCCCAGGATGGCGGTTTGATCTGCCTTTATTTCTTTCCTCTAGTTTAGCGGTGAAAAAGTGTGAACGTCAGTGTGTGGATATGTTGAACGAATACACAATTGAGCTACAACTTGCAGCATCAGTCAACTTGCCTAGGCCGGCCTACAAAGATAAACAACACTAACCGTCTTCAACTATCTATCTATCTATCTATCTATCTATCTATCTATCTATCTATCTATCTATCTATCTATCTATCTATCTATCTATCTATCTATCTATCTATCTATCTATCTATCTATCTATCTATCTATCTATCTATCTATCTATCTATCTATCTATCTATCTATCTATCTATCTATCTATCTATCTATCTATCTATCTATCTGTCTGCCTGTTTATCTATCTATCTATCTATGTATCTATCTAACACACACACACACACACACACACACACACACACACACATATATATATATATATATATATATATATATATATATATATATATATATATATATATATATATATATATATATATATATATATACATATATATTTGAGTGATGGGCAGCGCAGGCATTGGAATGCGCAGCAACACAGGTGCTACAAACAAGAATAATTGCACTGACAGCATAAGAAGAAAAAAAATTGAGGAAACAAACAAAAGACCGGCTACACGTAGACCTACGCACGCTTGATTTTGTAGAGAGAGCTCGAGCGGCTCCATCTCGGCTCCATCTGTGACCCGTAGGCCTGGTCACCTGGGCTCTATGGATCACTGTGGCGCAAAGATAAACGACGTCACTATTGTTAGTTTTATTCAGGTAGCCTAGTAGCAGCATTATGAGATTAAGATGCGGAGTTCAGCCGACATTCATTGCTTCGCACAGTAGTGTTTCTGTAGCTGTACGTTGTATTTTAAGATGCGCTATGTATTATTGAATGCATCGAAAATGCAGACAGATACTTCTTTTGCGAGAAGTATCGCTACATGGATACAAGAAACCCGAAGAGTACATAAAGTTCTACCGAAGATACATGTAACTAATAATGTACTAATTTAACTTCATTCAGAGAAGCTTGAAATGCTCGCATGCATATTTGAAGAGTACGGAATATACCACCTGTGCGACTGCGTTGCGTAGCACAACACCGGAGTAACCTTCATGTCCGCTCCAGAACGAATGCAAAACCGAGCAGCCAGCTTCGTGTGGTGCTAGAACGGAAGCAAGGGCGGCTGCACTGAAAGGATGGCCGAGCTCGGGTCAGTAGACATAAGTTGAGATTGAAAATTTTAAACAGCCGATGTATTTAAGCGCGGAGAAACCTCGGCAGTCGCGAACAAAAGTTATCGCCGTGAACCGGCACGCGGTCTCTTCGTCCTCTTCTGCTTCGGTTCAGGAATACGTTCTTCGATTTGTCGGGCGTGTGATGAAGTCACTGTTATGGACAAGAGAATAAGTACGGAGAGTGTGTAATAAATAAAATAAATATAAAGAACGAGGAAGAGAGAAACAAAATGAGGAGAAAGACGAAGAGAAAGACAAAGATACCACCGGTGTCACACGCGCATTTTTAATCGCGATCAGTGCCGATTCGGATAAACCACGATCCGGATTAGCTGCTGCTACACGGTTCCTTTTAATCATGATTAAGCCCGATCGGCATCAAGACTATTGCGATTCGCGCATCGCGATTTGACTGAGAAATCGTGATTTCGTGTCGTCAGCACCCCCTGGTGCAAAAGAAACAAAACATCAAGCATATATTTATAAAAACAGATTGAAAAAGCTAGATAATAATTTATAAAAGAAATTTTACACTCTTTCAATGGGAAAAATATCTAATATTCTATATTTTAGGATTCGTATTGACCACATGTGGTTATGGGAGAAGCAGACGATAAGCAATTCAACTCTCGCACCGTCGGAGCAGTTGGAGCACCTCGAATCAAATTGATTATGAGTGTCACGAGCTCTTCGACTTCGTCGCAGCGTATGCGCACTTCGTGGTCGAATGAAGAGACATTTACAGTAATTGACCGCTGGCAGGAGGGACTGGGAGACTTGAGGCGCCAGAACTGAAACTCCAGCGTGTACAACGAGGTTGTGGTTTCGCAGTGACTGGATGGCTATGAGCAGTGGCCATCAGAAATAAAAGTGAAGATTAAGGTTCTCGCTCAGCAATGCAGGTAAATGCAAAAAAAAAACTCTACCGAATGACGGATTTATGAAAAAAAAACTTTTGTAGTGGCACGCAAAGTTTTTGACTTTCGAATGGTCCTTGCACAAATAAAATATTGCTCATAAATCGCGTTATTAGAATGTTGTACGCAGAGTTTTCACAATGACATGTTTTACCGCACGCAAGTGCCATCTGGTGCATTTCATCACACCCAAGCTCGAACTGGGTGTGCTTGGGCCGTGCAGCAGCGCACAAGCACACCCAAGCACGACGATCAAGAAAACCGATCCGGATCACCCTGATCGTGATTAAAAGTGCCCGTGTGACACCAGTAATAAAAAAAGATAGAAAAGACAGTCAGCAAGCCAGAAAGGGAAAAAAAAGAGAGAAACCAAGAGAATAAAAAAAAGGAATCGAGAGCGTCGAAGAGATAGAAAAAGAAAAGAGAAAGCGTGATACATGGAGAAACCGAAAGAAAATCAAAGAAAGGTTCACATATGAAAGAAATAGATAAGGAAAGGAAGAAAAAAATGAAAATATGTAGAGACAAAAGAAAGGTAGAGAGAAATAGAAGAAAAACAAAGAGTAAGAATAATAAAGAAAAAGAAGAAAGACCGTTCTGCAACGCTTTCCTTCCAGCTGGGCACCACTATAGGGCGAAGCTGCCTCAATATTTGTATTTGATTTACTATAATGAAACAACAATGGCCAGATAAATTTGTATACAGAAACATAATGACACTCCAAAGCGATCAGACTTGTAAAATCCAGGATTACCATGGCAAGACAAACATACTCGGGATTTTTATTCGATGTCCGAATTATTCGACAGTGCTGCACGTGTCTGGTGAATGGGTGCGTCGGTGCGCCCTTGAGTAAGCCGTGTGTTTGCACTCTAACTATATTTGGAAATTAAACAGCAAATTAGGCCTGCCTGAAGAGCAAGGACACTGTGCGAATGAAGAAGTATATCAATAAATGTTTTGAAATCCACAGAAATGCAGAGACAGTGAGAGCGGCTGGCTTTATAGAGGGCGAACTTTATTTCTCCTACATAACAAGTGAATATGTTATACTGGCCAAAATAAGCTTTAGTAGGGAGGCGGCTAAGCATATTGGGAAGGGCGTTTCAGCCCAACTAAGATGAAACACGCAGTGTTTCGAGAGAAATGTCTCTGCTGCACTGGTGTTGCCAAGCCATGAAACCGTACGCGTAGGGAAGGGTGTTACCGCACCACTGACGTCGTTGGAAAACTGTGTCGGAACGCAGCTTATTCCCTAAGGTGCTTCTTCTTCCTTACATACCCGGCTCCAATTCCTTAGGACATGTAGGTCTGTCAGCGCCACCAACGTTGCCAGCCATTTGTAGGCCTAACTGTCGCCTTCTCAACTTTTAGTGGAACGGAGACGAGTGGCGGGACGTATCCAATTTTCGTGGCTCACACCCATTCACGATAAACCGTGACGACATTAAACGCGGGGAAGCCGAACCCCTAATCACTACTAAAAGGATATGCGATTGAGACGAAGCTGAACATCGGCGTAGGGAGGCCAGGAGCCAGCCGCCATATTCACTGTAACGCATAGCTTAAATATTTTCTCCAACGTTCGGCGTCGCAGTGGATTCCTAGTGTGCACTTCTGAGAAAACTAAGTACGCGCTGCGACGGCTCTTTCTCGAAAGGAGGAGAACAAAGAAGCGAAAAACTGGAAACATTTTTTTCCTTGGCGAAATATCGAACGAAAAACGAATCAGCAAATAGGAGAGACGGTGGCGCACGTACGGTAAACAAGGTTCGCCACCATTTCGTGCCTTTCATTAAACTTCCAATGTGAGTTCGTCGAGGCACTGTTTACTTTCCGTATTTGCTTTTGCCGTCCCGATTCTACCCTCTTCAATGAGACCTAGCTCACTTCCGCGTCCTCTGGTTTTACGTTTGTGTGGGCGCGATCGATAGCTGCTATAATAACTTCGCGGAACACATACACGGGATTGCGGAGAATGTGCGCCGCTGATGATAAGGTGAAAGAAAAAAAAAGACTACGTGAGTATGTGCAGTGCACTGCCGGAACCGCTGAATTAAAGCAAGAAAAAATGCGGCGCAGCAGTTTCTCGAACAGCTCCGCAACTTTTGTGTCTGTCGATGATTTCGTATACAGGCCGTTGTTCGAATACAGTAGGCGTGAAGCTTTGATCTTTCATTGCTTTACTTCTTAATTATTAACGTGTAACGCAACTGCTAACCGGGTGGTGAGCAGAGCAAAGAGAAACCCACGAATATGGACAGATGCAGTCTTTGATTGAGAATCAAATTCGGTTGTGTTACGAATGGAAACGAAATTTCATAACGTAACTGAGTTAAAAAAAAACCTGCACGAGCTGCTTTATAAACAGAGTGGTTCTGTGGGTGCGCAAAGCAGACCAGAATTGCTTTCGACCACAACACATGAAAGAACCTGACACGCGCAAATGGGATGAAGTCACAAGTTAAAATAAGAACAAAAAAACGTGCGACAAAAAAAAAGGACATCACAGACCTCGATTTGCCCCATCCTTTCGTCATTTTCTCGTCCCAGCATTTTTCATCTCGGGGAAAATATAATGAAGAGTATAAAATACTTGGAGCGGCGAACGAAAAATTACCAACGGAATATAGGGGAAAAAATGGAAGCAGATAAGAACGGTGCGCTGATCACCAGCCACACTCTGATTACCTCTTCGATTTTACGTATCTGCGAATTTTCTGCCCTTTTCTGATTATCGGTTCTGGGCGCTTTCCCGTATTCTCGACTTTGATGTGTTTTGAGGTTTGCAAACGCTGAATCACGAGAGCGCACGTCTATCGGAGTCAACCAGTTGAGAACGTCAAGAAAGCGGAAAGAGGGGGCTCGTCGTTCCCTTCGATTTCCCAAACACAAAAGAACCGCGCTTTCGTTACGTTACACTATATAAATATATTCGTTCGCTCCGCTTCTTCACAATCGGTTCCAGACGAGCCACTCGGTCGGCTCGGAAACGTCGATATCTCCTTGCTCAAGACATTTCTGTTTTTACTTTCCCGATGCAGTTGATGGTAGCGTATTTACTTTTTGCACATCGGTGTTGGTATAACTACTGAAAATCGTTTTCTTTTTGTGTCCTTTTTTGCGCAACCAGTCGAATTGGGCCATGAGTGCCGTCAAATATGCGCCAAGTATCAGCGAGTGCGGTGCAGTTGTTTAAGTTTAGCCATTTTATGCTGTCATTCAGGGTTTGTGACGTCCAGACGCTTCTAAATTGAAAGAGCGGAGATGTCACTTCGGGAGCCCGTCAACGTGTAACACCCAAGTGTCCGTCAGAAACTGGTGAAAACTTTCTCCGAAGGGACGACTATTGAAAATTACGACTTTAAGGGGATGTGTGACATTGAATAAAGCAATAAGCCTTTACAGGTTACAGCGACAGAAATCCGTTCAAAACGTCGATCGAGATGGCTCTGCTGATAAAGATATCGCGTCATCTCGTGACCGAGGCAAGCACCCTTTTCCTCCCTCTGCAAACGAGCATTTTCAGACGGGTGGTTTGTTCATTTACGGCTGCAAATTCCGGACCGGTCCAGACAGGGTAAGCAGAGCGAATAGCATAAGAACTCCTGCAAGTTACCCAGGTTACAAACGTTATGTTTTGTTATTGTTCCAGAAAAAAAATTACATGTTATGCCGTAGATAGGTGTAACAAGAAGTAGTTCTACACGCCAGTTTTGTCGGGTGTGCCCAGTGGTATTTGTTGAGAGCGATAGCAAGTTTCTTAGGTGCAATCATAGAAATTTAATCTACTCAAAATTTTTCCGGAAACAGAGCTGTTTGATACTGTCTGTTACTATGTATTTGAGGTGAATAAGGGAATCATGTCAGGAATACTTGGAGTAAACGGCTTTTTTTTCGTTCAATATTCCTAATATAGTTGTCATTGCGCGGGTTCCAAATGACACAAGCGTATTTAAATATGTATGGATGTGATCATAGTGATGCAACTAACTAGTTCTCAGCAAGGATGAGTGTCCTGCAATTCTAGCTAACAGACTTTAAAAGGGTATCACACTAAGTTTGTCGGGTGGCTTCACCACTGCAAGGCAGCGCAAAAAACGCAGACGCAGAATGAACAACACAGGTCTGAACGCCGACTATTGACAATCAGTGCACGGTCCTGTCTGTTGCTTCTCTGTCCTCGTTTTTCGCGCTGTTTTGCTGTAATGTATCAGCTGGTAGTTGGCGCTTGCTTCCGTCTAATCCTTCTGCGTCTTCGCTTTTCGTGCTTGGTTGCAGTCATAAGATTGCTGGTAGTCAGCACTTGTTGGTGGCTGTTCTTTCTGTGTCTGCGTTTTTCGCGTTGCTTCGCAGTCATGAGATTGTTGGGGATCGGTGCTTGGTAGTGGCTTTCTTTTTTTCAGTGTCTGCGTTTTTCGCACTGTTTTGCAGCCATTGCATTGTATTGTCCATTCTTCATGTGTCCTCATTTCTGGCACCTTTTTATTTTTTTTGTAATCATGTAGCAAACATATTTTCGGCAACGCCGACTTGAGAATTTCGTTCATGCTTCAGAATAAGATACTAGTGATAGCAAAGCCGAGTTATTTGAGGCTAGAAACTTCTAAAATTCATGAAGAACGAACATTGTAAATGTTAAGATACACTGCGTTCGTGCCAGACGAAGGCAATTTTTTGTCTGTGGCAATAACCGTTCCCTAGGTATTGTACTAATCGGGCTTACTAGTAAGGCAAAAAAATGTTAAGTGCAACTTGATCGTCGTTGATAGCATAAATTTCATCGCACAAAACACAACAGTTGGTGAATAAACATGTAAGTTTGTACATTTATGGTGTTTACAATATCATCAGTGTGCAAGAAGCGCAGATGATCCAGAACGCTTCTTTGAGGTGCCACAAATGTCATAGGAACGCACTCCGAGGTTTGTCGATCCCTTGCTAAAATGATTTTCGTTAGTTAAACATCCATCCATCCAGGATGTTATTTCATATATAAAGGGGTAATTTACGTTAGAAACGAATATTAAAGGTGTCACTCAGGTTTTTCTTAGTGTGGTAGGTCGGGTGTCGAGACTCTAATCACCTGCGAGGGCCTCATATCTGTGCATTCGCATTTTCGTATACCCTCGCCGGCGTCAGGTTTTTTTCGAGAACTATGCCACTGCCTTAAACAGTTAAATATAACTCGTAAAAGCTTGCTGCGCAAGTGTATGCCCCCCCCCCCCCCCATTTTTTTCGTCCTTGTGTTGCTTATGCGCTCTAAAATTCTTTATTCAGTCACATTGTGCGTTGCTGCCTTCTGCATTTTTTTCTTTTCTCGTTAGTGCTGGGGCTGGGGCTGATAATGACTAATTATAGGTGAGCCCCTGTTTTCTTGGCTGGAAGTTCAATCTTTGCAGTGGGTTGGACGCACTCAACCTACCGCTCGTTACGCAGCGAACAATGTGTAAAACCTTGTGAGATTCATCACATCTGTCCCAAAATATTAGAATATAGGTCTCCAAGCGTGACTCCGTCCCCAGCGCGGCTGCAAAGCTCCCTTTTCCAAAGCGTTTTCAAGCCCTGGCGCAGTTTTGTGGTGGAATACTTAACTGTGACGCAGAGTTCTTGGGTGGTATTCCGGGCGGAAGCCTGATTTAGGATGAGTGACATTTATTATTATTATTTGATTCTTTGTATCACATGCCTTGAGTTTCAAGCTCGGTGTCTGATAGGGCATTTAAAACTTTATTAAGCTGACAGAATGGTGGATGGTGGCCTGGTTGCATTCAAGTGCGGCGTGTCTTGCGGGGATGGGGGAGGTGGTTATTGGTTGTAAATGAAGAAAGCTGTAGCCCATAACACGGCGTTTCTGAGCCACAGGGAGAGAACCTGGGAAATAGAAGAGAGAGGAGGTTTAAACAAACGCGTGTAGTCAATATTCCGGCAATTTTTATTGACCAAGCGACGGGGTTAAGTCTTCGTTACACTCGAATTAGTGTGAGGTTGGTTGTTCAATAGCGACATGGGGGCTATTCTCTGTAGGCGTGCCTGTATACGCTACACAATGCGAAACTTTCTTGCCTGCATGGTGAGCATAGCATTTCTTTTCTGCTTTGTGAAGTGCAGAGAGGTGTCGTTGGTTGTTGGTGTGGCCGATGATGACGCCGATTACCATGGAAATGGCCAAGATTCATGTGGAAGGGTCGCATGCGCACTCACACATGCAAAATGTTGTAGAGCGAAGAAACAGGACCAGAAACAACAAGAAAAGTGACTCACCCTCAAAGAAAAAGTCAAGAGGCAAGAAACGTTCACTCTCCACGTGCAAGCTGTGTTGGTATAGAAGCTGATTGCAAAGGCCCAGGTGGAAAAAAAAAGCACATTGTTTCCGTTTGCCGAATAGTGGAGACAAAGCACGGTGCAGATATTTGTTCAGTGTTTTCTCTGTAAGCGTACTGTACTTTCTGCGACTGACGCGTAAGTTTTATGAGGCGTGTGTAGAGCGCAGAACTTGGCACTGTCGTTTTCTTGCCACTTGGCTGGGTACCGCACATTGCTTGGATTATCACACCAAGCGGGCATCTCTAACGGCCGGAAATATCTCTTGGCAAGTACGTTCGCAGCACAGAGAGGAAGTGGCTTTTAATGCCTCTCGTAAACGATTCAGAGAGAGAAAGAAAGAACAACGTACCAGCAGCCATTCGTTTCTTGTCCTGCTCAAAGAAAGAAAACACCAACAACTTTCCTGCCGCATCCGCTAAAAAGCGTTGTCCTGCGCCGGCCATCTACCAAGTGGTCGCCATGTTCGAGCCACGCAAGCACGGTGCTCAGCTGTAGCTTGTCCGAGTTCTACAGCTCATAAGACCGGAAACAACACAAAAGATTGAGACACGACGTATGTCTTTGGTGAGCACGGTATTTCATCGCAATGGCAATCAAGCAGATGGTCCTGCCGAACACCCATCGTCATAGGTGTCGTAGCGTAACGCTATGCTTAAACAGTAGTTTGGAGTTAAATTTACTACATAGGTTATGTTTTTAAAACATGAGCCATCTACGACCACTCTTTTAACGTGGACTCAATTACAAAGATTGTTTTCACACCTACAGCATTGTTTGCGTTGCACTCTAAAAATTTATGAACCACATCCAAATATTCGCTTTTGAAAACCTTAGGCACTGAGCACCGTTCGGAGCGTTCTTTTGGAGCGCCATTATCTGGAATGTCCTTTATTGGTAGTCCCGTATGTAGTCCAGGGAAAACGCCGTGTAAGACCAAGTCTGAAAGGCGCACGGATGGACCCTATTGCTGCACGCTCATTTTGGTCACGTGGAAGCTGGGCGTACGCAAACTCATCCACGTACGTAAAACTGAACGTTTATATTGACATCTGCAAGCGCATGCTAACGTGCCCGGAACATGAAAGAAACCAGAGCTATCATTCACCCATTAGCCGCCTTTTTTAACGAGGAAAGTATGTCAGCATCTCAGCGGCGAGGGGGTCACTTCAACTGAGAAGAAACTTCACGCATGGCGTTATACCATTTGACCAAAAGATGAGGTGCTTGCTGGCGTTCTCGAGATGTGTCTGTTTTGCTTGTGTAAGTGGTTGCTCTTAGTCACTGGGAAGCCAGCATCAGTTTGCCGGCATCGGTGCTGCCGGCACGTCACCGAGCAGCAAGCCGACTCTCCTTTTCAACAGTAGTGCTTAACGACGCGTAAATAGTGGCTTTATAACAGCGGCTGCTATTAGGGTCTACCTGTGCCCACGGAATGGTTTCAGTTGTCCCGAAGAGCGCACAGCAGGCGCATCTGGGGGCTCCCATCTGAGGCACGTGGACTGGTGAAGTGACGAAAGTGAAGCTCGGTGGGTTGCGCCAGGCCGAGAATGGCGAGAGAGAAAGGAACTCTCTCGAAGAAGATTAGGAGCGTACTTTCGCTCGGGTGGGCAGAGGGCGGACGTGCTGTGGCATCGATAGAGCTCATGACGGTCAGCGCAAAAAAAAAAAGGCCACGAAAAACGAGGAAGTAAGCAACACATGCACTGTGTCGTGTACTTCCTTGATTATGGTGTCCTTTTTTTTTCTCTGACCATCATGAGTACGTTGAAACTAGCCCACTTCGCTACATTACGTAGTCCGTAGAGCTAATACAACACGCTCTGAAGAAAAACGCTGGACAGATATAGCGGCAAGCAGAAAAGCACCGATATGTTGGTATGTTGTCATAGTTATTGTCACAGTTATTTATGGAAGCGCTAAACATTTCTGGTACTTAGCGCTCACAACGATTCCGACACTATCAGCCGTGAATAAGCATTTGTACAAAATAAAAGCGTGCAGGAAATTTCGGGTGTTTATTTTTCCAATAGCTTCAGGAAAGATACGAAAGCCATTTATGCAGTTTACTGTGCACGGAAAGAGCTTGTAGGCTTGTTTACTTGACGGCGCCACCATATCAGCCGAGTGTGCATGCGCCAACCACCGATTGGACCCTATTGCTGCACGCTCATTTTGGTCACGTGGAAGCTGGGCGTACGCAAACTCATCCACGTACGTAAAACTGAACGTTTATATTGACATCTGCAAGCGCATGCTAACGTGCCCGGAACATGAAAGAAACCAGAGCTATCATTCACCCATTAGCCGCCTTTTTTAACGAGGAAAGTATGTCAGCATCTCAGAGGCGAGGGGGTCACTTCAACTGAGAAGAAACTTCACGCATGGCGTTATACCATTTGACCAAAAGATGAGGTGCTTGCTGGCGTTCTCGAGATGTGTCTGTTTTGCTTGTGTAAGTGGTTGCTCTTAGTCACTGGGAAGCCAGCATCAGTTTGCCGGCATCGGTGCTGCCGGCACGTCACCGAGCAGCAAGCCGACTCTCCTTTTCAACAGTAGTGCTTAACGACGCGTAAATAGTGGCTTTATAACAGCGGCTGCTATTAGGGTCTACCTGTGCCCACGGAATGGTTTCAGTTGTCCCGAAGAGCGCACAGCAGGCGCATCTGGGGGCTCCCATCTGAGGCACGTGGACTGGTGAAGTGACGAAAGTGAAGCTCGGTGGGTTGCGCCAGGCCGAGAATGGCGAGAGAGAAAGGAACTCTCTCGAAGAAGATTAGGAGCGTACTTTCGCTCGGGTGGGCAGAGGGCGGACGTGCTGTGGCATCGATAGAGCTCATGACGGTCAGCGCAAAAAAAAAAAGGCCACGAAAAACGAGGAAGTAAGCAACACATGCACTGTGTCGTGTACTTCCTTGATTATGGTGTCCTTTTTTTTTCTCTGACCATCATGAGTACGTTGAAACTAGCCCACTTCGCTGCTACATTACGTAGTCCGTAGAGCTAATACAACACGCTCTGAAGAAAAACGCTGGACAGATATAGCGGCAAGCAGAAAAGCACCGATATGTTGGTATGTTGTCATAGTTATTGTCACAGTTATTTATGGAAGCGCTAAACATTTCTGGTACTTAGCGCTCACAACGATTCCGGCACTATCAGCCGTGAATAAGCATTTGTACAAAATAAAAGCGTGCAGGAAATTTCGGGTGTTTATTTTTCCAATAGCTTCAGGAAAGATACGAAAGCCATTTATGCAGTTTACTGTGCACGGAAAGAGCTTGTAGGCTTGTTTACTTGACGGCGCCACCATATCAGCCGAGTGTGCATGCGCCAACCACCGATTGCGCCCTATTGCATCCTGTGCAGATCCCTATGGTCCCGTCGTCTGTGTTTTCTGCCACAACGTACAACGTACCGCTATTGCTGTCATGTCAGATCAATGGCTGATCCAAAAGAACAGGGGAGGGTAATAAGGGTGATCGCCCCATTCTACAAAGCCTGTGTCAGCTCCTCCCTCACATTAGTGTCTGCCGTCGACAACACTGATTGGGACCAATAAGCTGGTCAAATCAACAGTACTTATGCTGTGATGAAGTTCTTGTGGTGATTGTAATTATAATAAAAATAGGCGTCACGACACCCCCTCCGTTCTCCAGTTTTACTAGCTACACCACCACCACCCTACCAAAATATGCGGCTGGATCTGCTCCTCCATGACAGTTGTTTTAACGCGATATCGTTAAAGAACTCGATAGGCAGAAATTCCGACGTTGGCGTCGCTGTCGGCGTGGCCGTCGTTGGTTGTGAGCGAAAAATCATCTTGGCGGTGACCGAAAAACAGAGAACGATGAAAATAAAATAAATCACAGAAATTTCGGGGTCTGAGTGAGGATTGAAGCCAGGCCGTCTGCGTGAAAAGATGATGTACATTTATTTTTCAGTACCTTAATTCTCAATTGTGCTCGAATTTACGCACTACTGAAACATGTCACACATGCAACTCGTGATGAAATGCAACGCGTTTTATTTTGATTAATTTTTTAAAAATTTCTCTCTGGTTCTCGAATACAGAGTGTAACGCATTGAACATTACCTTATCTTCAAAGTAACCTGAGGTTATCACAGAAGTCATAGAACCAAAGAAATGTAATCGCAGCTCGAAGCGCTGCATACATCACTCCAGCACAAAAAGAGAGAGAGAGAGAAAGGAAGCAGCGCGAGTATTCCACACGCAAGACGAGGCGCGCTTATCTCAGTAAGAAATCCAACGGCATAGGTCTAACCGTCGGTCAGCGTAACACCCACTCCACAGAAACGCACTTGCATTCGGGCCCATAAGTTGTGCATGCAGTGAAGTACAGTTTGTTCACAGCTACATCCATAGTCTCTGTGAATCTTCATACATGCACAAAATAACGCAAAAGCAGACACGACTGACGCGTACCGCCGCACATGCTAGATCGGCGACCTAACTCACATTGCAGAAACAGAAGCAGCTGCACAGATGGATACAAGCTTCGCACTTGTATCGAAGATTGGATGGATGGATGGGTTGGATGGATACAAGATTCACGAGAGCTTGGGAGGAATTAGGTTAGACGGTTATCGTTGACAATCTATTACGCAAAGTTTTGGAAGCACTCATAATTTCTGAAGCAATGTCAATACCGCACGACTTTAAGCGATGCTTTCCTCATTGCAATGAGAGATGGTGCGCGCAGTTCGAATTTCGCTTCATGGCGGCCCGTGCATGTCTCTGCATGCATTGAAGAAACGACGTGCGATCTGCTGTTTGCCGAGAAAACAGGCATTTCAAAGTCCACTTTACAGCGGGATTTAAAGTTCCATGACAGTTGTATTCTTATTGAACTTAACTTCTTCAATCAGTATTGCTGAACGGCGAAGATAATATATTCGTAAACAACGCAAATCACAAAAAAGACGCTTTAAAGTGTCTTAAGAAGACCTCCTTATAGCAGGATTTTCTGTCTTGATAAAACTTGTTCTGCAGATGACTTCATTAATCTGGAATTTTGACGACTTAGACGACATATCCCTTAATAAGACTGATTCTATCTCTTTCGAGCGAGCAGGGGGCGGGGTGGGGGCGACAGCAGATGCAATAGTACAATGGAACACTTCTATCACCACATAGCAAAACGGATGACGAACACTGACAAAACACAGAAATACACAGAAGAAACTTGCAAAAAAGAGAAACGGAATATCCTTACTAAAGGTTTATGAGATTTAAT
Organism: Rhipicephalus microplus; assembly: GCF_043290135.1. Classification (NCBI taxonomy): domain Eukaryota; kingdom Metazoa; phylum Arthropoda; class Arachnida; order Ixodida; family Ixodidae; genus Rhipicephalus; species Rhipicephalus microplus. The sequence goes on along the minus strand of NC_134700.1, from coordinate 244,125,976 downwards.
CTCGATGATTCTCACGGAGTGGTGCTGACTATTTTGTTTCTGAGCTCTTCCCTTTTGAAGGTGATCGAACCACTGCAACAACGATGCCCTTTCCTTTCGTTGGTGTGGTGTATCGTTTTCTGAGGCTGCTGCGGCTTATCATGTGTCCTTTTGCGAAACGTCTAGGGTTATCACGTGTCTTCTGAATTACTTACGGGCGACGGTGCGACGCAAGCGTCATGCACTCTCCAACAGCACCTATAATTTACAGCCACAGTGAGCGAAGAAAGGCGTAATCTAACGCTTTCGTGAGTGGCGCCTGGAATCGCAGCCGAGGGCAATGCGGTCGGGGCATATCACCACGATGGACTGGCCCATTCACCTGCCGTCATAATGGAGGGCGCGGTCTCTCTGGAGGAGCGATCGCGCGGGCATTGCACTCTTCCTAGTCCTTTTGCCACTTTGCGCTTCCGCGATTCAGCGTTTTCACATGGCCTCGCTGTCTCACCACCGAATCCATACGAAATAAAAAGAAGGACCTGCCGTGCACGGTAAGCCACCTTGCGGCAGACTGGGCCGTCGGGCTGAGAAGAGAATTTTCAGTTTGTCTGTAGGCTTCCTAGTCATTACGTTTTTTTTTCCTTTTTACGAGTTACGGCCGAATTAGGGACGTAAAAATTGTACGGGTGTAGATTCCGCATCTCTGAGTGAAATACAAAGCATACAAAGTGCGAATATAGAAGTATTAAATTGTAATATATGATATGAAACAGCTAATTGTGTTAATTTTGTGCATTTGTGATTTTGTGAATTTTTGCAGTATTGTTGTATGTGTAAGTATAATAATTAATTTGTTTGTTTATTGTTAACACCATTTTGTATACTTATGCCATGTAGGGTTGCCGAATCTCTGCACACTGGCTTTATTTTCTTGTATGTGCTTGTATGGAATTCCCAGATGTGTAGTATATGCCATAGTTTGGGACACCGAACTGTCTGGCCTCTTTCAAACCTTCCCCTTGCCCTTTTTTTTTTCGCGCACCAAACATTTCGCAGATGGTCAATAAAGTTCAATTAGCAACGCTGGTAGTTAAGTGATGATGTAGAATGTAACCAGAGAAGCACGAAGCAAATATTGCAGCGTCATAAAAGCTTGACTTGACTGCTGGTGGAAAGCATTGACTGATATACTGTAATTAACTCAAAGTACATTTACTATATTGTTCTAAGGAGAACACTTGCGCAACATAGTTTTTTTTTCTGTTGCGCAATTCGTCACCGAACCTAATCAGTGTGCACTGTGCTATGTACAAACCGTAGAGTTTGCCACACTAATGCATTAAAAGCCTGCGTTGCGCCGAAACTACGTAAGAGATCACTGTCGGTGTATAAGTCCTTTTACCGCGCCTAGATGACGACGCGATCTCTGTGAACCTAAGGTCCCTAGATGAAACAAGTTTCCAAGGTAGCGACACCCTCCCTTTTCCTCCTCGCTTATTTGCCTGAAGCGCCCCCTAGAAGGTTTAAAACTTTCATCCAAAAGCGAATGTTTGGGTTCTGTTGCTACGGTGAATAGATGTAAATGAAACAAAATGGAACGAAATAAGACGTAGAATAAACAGTTACCTTTATGAACATAAACGGCACAATACAAGAGCAAGCGGGATGTGCGTTACTCAACCGGCAACGTTGGGCAGTTCTATACTTTACACCACTAGCCATGGCGTCTCGCGTAGTACATTTTAGTTCCACGGCCGCGGTATTTCGTCCAGTTCTAACTAGTCCACTTCTCCGATTGTGTTTTGTTCGTGCTGTGACACAGTGAACGTGCTTCTTGCTGGATCCTGTAAGTGGCCACAGGGCGTGACGTTGTGACGATTGATTACAACCGGCTTGTGCACACGCAAGAAAAAAAACTACGACCAGACTGGTACGAACACTCGTCCAGCAGCACTGCGATGACGTTTTTTTTAAATGTGCCCATTTGGACAATCGTGATGCCAAGTGATTCTGATGCGGTGCTGGGAACTTCCTGAAAAGTGAGAGTTCTATACTGGTGAGGTGTCTCGAAGCAGCGCGTTTCGGCTCAAGCGGGAACTGGTCAAGAGTGAAATGTTTCTGAAGGTGCGTTGATTACAACCTACAGCTGTTCTGTATACGTGCATACCCACATGTATTTGTACCAACTGGCATGCACTAGACACGCATTAGACGCGCGCCTGGCGTTTCAATAAAAACCGACAAGTGAACTCGCTTCGCAGATCCGCGTCGACATACGTTGACGGAGTTGCACGAAAGCATTCGCGTGAAATGGTTCATAGTTGCACCACAGAACACGTTGCACTTCAAGGTGCGCTTCATCTCGGAAAGCACGAGGTAAGTTGAAGAGAGCGAAACCATTTTCTGTTGTTTACGGCAACGCAGCATTGCTGAAAAACGCAGATGTTGCATTGAACGAGCATGGCGAAACAATCTTGGTCGACTTAGCGCACACCGAAACGCTCCTCCTCTTCAGTTTATGTTCTGGCTACGATTTTGTCTTTGGTCACGGCGAGAATCCGGCTGGAGCCATATGCGCATGCGTACTCGTTTTGAACCTCTTGCATAATAATAAATAACACCACCAGCCATTTGCAAGATCACGTGCAAGTAATGCACCAATTACAGGCGCGGATATCAGAGAAAAAGAGGAGTAATCGAGAGAGTGAGGAGGACGGCTCGAGAACAATGAGTGACGCTACCTTGTTTCATCTAGGGACCTTATGTGAAGCAAGATCGCTGTGAGAAGGAGGTGTGAGAGATACAAGATCTGAGAGCTCGGGCAAGTGCTTTGGTAGGGCAGTGCGAAGAGCAGACAGCACCTATCGTCAGTGACCTAGAGGTCGCGGGCCCGACTCCCAGGTCGTCGAAATCTCCAAAACGCTTTCTCACGGCTTTTCTTTGTGAGCTGTTCATGTGCGCTTCGTCAGCGTGACTTCCACGACAGAACTGACGCCAGTGAAGTTCTGGTCATGCCCGGCATTAAACACTTTCATGAGGAAAAAAAAAACCAAGTCCAAAAAGCTCACCAGACGCATGCTGTTTTCCAGCCCACAAGTTTTTTTTTTTTTTTTTTTTGACATAGCCGATCGCAGTCAGAGTGAGGTGGTAGACCACGTGGTTCGAAGCCTTACGTTCCAGGATACCAGGAGAATAAACACGGTGACAACGAAAAGAGTGCGAGAATGATAAGGGAAAAAGATAGACCAAGAAGCTCCTGAAGTTGCACCGATCACTGTGACAAGCCGCGGTGAAAAAACTCTAGCCTCACCCCGGAACTAGGCCAGAGTTCGTCAAAAGGCTAAGTTGCCAACAAGAACTCAGCCGTATATGAATCAAGTGTGACCTACTCAGAAAAACTGAGAGGTAGCAAGGGAATAATAATAATAATAATAATAATAATAATAATAATAATAATAATAATAATAATAATAATAATAATAATAATAATAATAATAATAATAATAATAATAATAATAATAATAATGATAATGATAATGATAATAATAATAATAATAATAATAATAATAATAATAATAATAATAATAATAATAATAATAATAATAATAATAATAATAATAATAGGAATTTGATGCCCTACATTCACGGTATGATTATGAGAGATGTCTAGTGGAGGACTCTGGAAACGTAACCCCCTGGTGCTCTTTAATGTGCCCCTAAATGCGCGGGCCTCAAACATTTGTGTCCCCAACGGAAATGCAGCCGCCACAGCCGGAAATAAATCCCGTGACCTCCGGTCAGCACTCAAGCCACATAAACTCCACAACCACCGTGGCGGGTGACAAGCGGACACGTCCTCCAAGCTGCCTCCTGGGTGGCGCTGGCCCATGCAGGCAAGTCACAAATTCTGTTTCAATAAAGTTATACTACTGTTCCAGTACTATCAACATAGTCAGCGCGAGTGTTAATCTCACACTCTTATTTATCTCTTGCATTTGAGTCACTTACTCTTGTTGTTCCACTCACTGCGGTTTCGCACTTGCACCTGATCTCTTCGTTGCATAATTCTGCCGTGTCGTCCTATGTGCATAGATGGGTCACATTATCTACAAAGTTATAGGTCCTCTCTTTCACCTCCTCTGTAAAGATGAATTACGGGAGCCCAGTGCTTTTTCAGGCGCTTGAGCCGCTTCGTTCTCGTAGGTCGTAGCTATTCTTCTGAATTATAACGTGGAACAGACGTTAACCAGTTCCTACCGTACACTGCGGGAAGCGTGTAGAAAGATCTACAGAGCTGTCATCCAACATGTGTGATGATGAGTTCCGACGAATTAAAATTTTGCTAAAAAAAGACGCACATTGTCCTCGCAGTCGTTTCGAGTGTCATTAGCTGGTCCAATGCAGAATATACGGTGAGAAGTGTTGGACTTTGCAAATAGGACGGTACCACCACACGCCAAGCGAAGGAGCACATTCAGCGCGAAATGGAATGTTACCGTCTTACGACACGAACAAAGTTGCAAGACGTCAATTGTGTATGCGTCACCAGTACACGAGGACAGCTGCGCCAGCCCAACGAAGCCTCGAACGTTTGCATAGGTTCTATTGCAAACGCAGGAACCAAAAAACTAATCGTTCAGCTCGAAACGATGGTTTATGCTAGCAACTATTCTATGCGACGTCCTTTATTTACGTATTGGAGGGCAACAGCGCGAAAGACGAGAGACTGAGCAAAGATGGACGCATACATTGCACGTGTCCATCTTTGCCTGATGTCTCGTCTTTCGTGCTGTTCCCTTCCAATATGTCGCACCAATACGCCCAAGCAAACACTTTAGCCTTAATGACGGAGACAAGTATGGGACGGACACCTTCCTGCATGTATCCGAGCTTGACGAGCGACAGCACTGACGCACTATTAAAGCTAAACATCGACAATGCTTATCTGCTCAAAATGACCGGATAATGTTATATCCATCGCTTGAATTTATTGGCTCACGCCATGGCTCGCGTGTCTGCACGCTGTCTTCTACAACGTCGTCCCCGTCCGGAAGCTCGTTTGATGTCTTTACTTGGCGACGATGAGGAGTTTTTTAGACGCTGCCGGTATAATGGCTCGGGAACAGAACGGAAGAAGCGCAGGTTGTACGCCTGAGCGATAAACTAATCGTCGTTTGATGCTTCACAAAGCCGTGCTTCGCAAGTGTGGTTGCATGCCCGAAAGGACGGAGGCAGTGTCTTCCGCTTTTAAAGCTACGGAAAGAGAAAACTCTTGATCGAAAGGCAGGTAATTTAGCCGGCGTATACTAATCGCGGAATGGCTACTCTGCGTGGGGAAACTGTTATCGATGTGTTCCGAGGATGGACACAGGCGTGAACACAATGAAGCAAACAATAATTTCGCTGCTTCAATGATAGCGCAACTAGTGCAGTTCTTTACTTATGAAAGAGCTGGAGCACAACGAGAAATGCAGAAAATAAGGGCACTCATCCTTGCGTGCAATGTAGATGAGATGAAAACGTAACCGCAAGCTAGGAATTCCGCAACCTTCTACTTACAGAACAGAGACGAATCGAACTGATGAGAATCGCTGGAGCGCATTATATTGAAGCGAAAATACGCGTATATTAAAAAAAAATTGGTGCAGACGGGAGTTGGTACGTTACGAGATCATAGATCACCCAGTTGTGTATGCTGTGCAGCGGGTCTACGCGCACTGATGTATGGAGAACTTGAGACGTGTATATTCAACCATTGCCGTTTGAGACTGGTTTGTAGAAAATAAAGTCGGCAAGTAGGTTGTTAAAACGCTTTTCTGATTTTTAGGAAAAATTCAGGTGTCTGGACACCGCGAGAAGGAAGACGAAGCGGACGAAATAGAGTGATATTTTTCTTCTCGAAGTTCTGTACCAGCAACAAATTTGTTAAATTTGCCTTACTGTTGACCATGACGTCAGGACAGGCACTAATGATCGCCAAAAAGAGCCGATAAGAGAACATCCCGATTACAAATATCCAATAGCGTTTATTGGTAGTGGTAATTCCGTGACATTACTCAGATTGCACGTTACGAGGCTTCAGAACCATCGCAGTTTGGGACTCTAAAATTGCGACAGTTGCCCGCACTGTCGAGCGGCTGAGGAGCATCCTTAAACGATCCGCCAAAGGCACGCCAGTCGTTATTTTGCGCACACGCACTGACCTGCTTTGAAGTATCTGCACGCGGCGAACCTGAATATGTGCTCTGAAGAGCTTATCACTCGCTTTCAAACTCCAGCATCCTGCCCGTAAGCAACGTTACAGCAGCGAAACCTCGACGATGACTGTTTCACTCAAACGGAGCGTGCAAAGTACGTGTGAAAAGCTCAGCGACTGCTCATTCGTAACGAGTGCTTTCCGAAATGAACCAGCATTTCGAATTGCGATAAAAGAGTACTCCGCCACTTAGCCGTACGAAAGGTATAAAGTTTTACGAAGCGTCGAAAGGCATTTCGTCGCAAAGAACGTCAAAAAAAAAAGACATAAGTGAAAAAAGTGAAGAAGGACGGCGCCTGTTCATGCGTACAGAGGGGAATGCATTGGGCATATACGGCGCGGCCTTCCCTGCGGGTGATTTCGTCCTTTAAGAAAGGAGATCGAGAGCGAATACGTCTGCCGCCATGAAATGGGGATAAAAAAAAAGTCCAGAACAGCAGGCGCGGTTGAGCGGGATACGGCTCAACAAATGCACGACCGTAGAAAAGAACAAAAGAAGCTACTCGCTCGAAGCCCGATCTGGATGTTTGATTCTAGGATGTCTTGCGAGAAGCAGCCATGAAAATGGTCTCGGCACGCAACCTTGCAGCTTCGTTCTGCTAAGACGGAAAACAGAGAAAAGAGTGCGAGAAAAAAAAAAGAAGAGAACTCGCGGAAATTGTAATTTTTTTTGTAAAGCGGACGCGGGAATCGGCCGGCTGAGCCGTGAAGCCAGAAATGGGGTTTGCGCTTTCTTTTTTAACGAAACAAAAGGCTGAGGGTAGTCTCCGGAAAAGTTTTTATTTCCTTCAGAAGGCTATGGACGCTTCCGACGTAGCTGCAATCCTGTCGAGCTGTGGGATTAATTAAAGAAGTAAGAAAGAGAGTCCCAAATTCTCAAAAAAAGCTTTACGAGCGACGGTACGTTCTTTCTGAGCAGTGGTTGTCGCTATACAATGATGAAGGCAGCGCTTTTTTTTTTGTTGTTTCGCGTAGGTATTATACACTGCAGAATATGTTGCCATTCACAACTCCCAATGTTCTTAAGCACGTATTTGCGAAACCCTAGATGATGGATGTACAAAGGGTGGAGGGCAAACGTTCGCAGTGTACTATCCCATATGAATATGTGGAAGCTTGGCCTGCTTCGTTTTGACCAGGACTGTACATATAGGCGTTGTGTATATGTTGCCAGCCTCAGAGAAAGATAAAAAGAAGTCCTGCGTGTGAGGGAATGACGCATCGCGGCGACATTTCGGCGCTTCCTTTATTCGCCCGATTTTCGACGCTCTGGGTGCTGTTGTCTAGCCGCATGCGCCACGGAATTTCAACAATCGCTTGCACGAATTCGTGCAGCGGTGGTGGAGAAGAGATGGCTTCTCACCTCCACAGTGGATTTTGCGCTCTGTTCTTTTCACTCCCTCATCCACGGTCCGTCGTGCTCCGTTCGAGAAATAAGCTTCTGTCTTCGCCCCAAACCACTATCAAGTAGTCTATTGCATCAAGCAGAATGAATAGAAACATTGTGGCTTTGTGGCGAAGCTGCAGGGCCCCTCTGTCACTCTCTGGTCCTGGTCAAGTAAAGCAACTTGGCTCTATCGATCCTTCCTGGTTCGCAAGTCTACAGCCTTTCGAATGAGTTTCCCCCAGCATAAGCTGTGCGAAAGACCAGGCAACCAGCCCCGCCACGGTGGTCTAGTGACTAAGATACCCGGCTGCTGACCCGCAGGTCGTGGGATCGAATTCCGGCTGCGGCGGCTGCATTTCCGATGGAGGTGGAAATGCTGTAGGCCCGTGTGCTCAGATTTGGGCGCACGTTGAAGAGCCTCAGGTGGTCAAAATTTCCGGAGCCCTCCACTACGGCGTCTCTCATATACATATGGTGATTTGGGGACGTTAAACCCCACAAATCAATCAAAGACTGGGCAACCATGCATTTAGTTGAAATGATGCTAGTTGAACACAAATGTTCTGTCAGCAAGACTTTAATGACAGTATGTAGTCTGTACAAAAATTGGTCCCGTATCTGCATGTTACACTGCAAATGTCGTCGAAAGACGATAGCCGTGCGTCTGGAGAGAGTGAACAAAACGTTTATTTGATGTTGGACGCAAGAAAATTGGTGAATGGTATTATGGAGGCGCTGCGTCAGAGTGCCTCGAGCGGGTAGCGAAGGCGAATGAGCGCATCGAGTCACGTCACACGTGATACATGAGCGCTATCGTGCAGTTATCTTGGAAAACGAAACGCGCGTCGTGCACGCCCGTCTTGGAGGCGATAAGGTGCAGAACGCAAGGCGACGGGTAGGTGCCACCAACGTCTCGTCTTAGCAAAGCGTTGAAAGCACTTGCCTTTTCGTGCAAGCATTGCATTATCAGCGCAGCGTGACAAACGCTACGGTCTTTAGAATTACTTATGTATGCATTTTCTAGTATAAAGGCGCACATGCAGAATATTGACGTGTTGGTATGGTTCCTCAGATATGCGCAATCATTGACAATTTCAATTATTCAATTGATAACCACACAAGTATGAACGCAAAAACTTGAGTAACATTGGTGGGTGCTGCGGCTGGGTCCCGCCGTTTGGGATATCGTTTGGTGTCTTTGAAGGTACCGTTAAAGGTGGACAAACGGACAAATATACAGATAGATAGATAGACCAAACTTTCCGCGTCAAGGGTCCCTAAGAAAGACTGTTGTCTTTAAAAAATAAGAAACAGTATCTGGTGGTACTGGCGTGCTGGAAAGGGACATACAAACGTGCGCAGCTGCTTGCGTGTTACGCCTACTTATCTGTGTTACGCCATATCCATCAAGATATATACGTTATTGAGGTGTATTTCGGTGATTACTAAAGTGAATCACAATTGCGATACATTCGAGAAGATTTTGGTAATTATAGCACACACTGTGTGCTTTTTTGTTGTTTTTTACCTAGAAACAGAGAGAGAAAGAATAATGGAATGTTAAGGACGTGACCTAGCCTATGTGCAGTGTGCTACACTACACGTGGGGAATAAGGGAGTAAAAGAAAAAAAACAGAACAGAAAAATCTGTCTGGAAACACACACACACACACACACACAATATATATATATATATATATATATATATATATATATATATATATATATATATATATATATATATATATATGTATGTATAAATGAGGGTACGTGTTTTATTCTCACATTTATACCTTGTGCTGAAATATGAGAAAAGAAGAAAGAACGGCGAAGACTGAGAGAAGACAGAAAAAGGTGGGGGGAAAGAGAGAGGGCAGAGCATACAAGGCGGAGAAATTTCCAAAACTGCGCTATGCTAGTGGTGTGGTGAGTGTTTGTTTTCTTAGAAGCATAGGGTTCAGTGTATTTGGGTGGCGGTCGCTTTAGTGTAGATGGTGGCGGGCTAAAGTAAGGTCTCGCGTGTCGCAGAAGCTTGTTCTTCATTTTTTTTTCACACAAAATAATTTAAATGTGAAGGCCAGACTCTGGCCGAAACTGTCGAAATAAAAACACTTCCGTTGCTATTGCTCTCACGGAGGATCCACTTCACTATATATATATATATATATATATATATATATATATATATATATATATATATATATATATATATATATCTGTGTGTGTGTGTGTGTGTGTATGTGTGTGTGTGTGTGTGTATGTGTGTGTGTGTGTGTGTGTGTGTGTGTGTGTGTGTGTGTGTGTGTGTGTGTGTGTGTGTGTGTGTGTGTGTGTGTGTGTGTGTGTGTGTGTGTGTGTGTGTGTGTGTGTGTGATGTGCTTCATTCTCTGGCGTGTCTTCCACAAATTCTGGTGGCAAAATTGCATTTATGACGCGAAAACATGGGACCTTTTCAGAACAAACATGGCTCTGTAGAAAGCAAATGAGATTGCGAAGATGAAAAAACATGAATTTCGGAGTGAATCAACCTAACTTTGGACACGAAAAATCCGGCAGATCCCATGGATTGTAGGAATCATTTCATGCGAAGCAGTCCACTAGTAGCAGTCTATGTTTTTTGTTTGCTTGTTCGAGCCAAGCGTTACCAGCTGTGTGGAGTCCATGTACAAATTGAGTAGTTCTGAACATGGGTGCCCAGGCCATGGTGGCTTGCGCACATGCGTGCACAAGCACACTGGTTGTAAAGGGTATCTGGTAGTTTCACGTAACGTTGTCTCTCACGTCGAACCGGAGACGTCCATCTTATTTCATCTAAGCACGCTACGGTGCGATGATGCGCATGTTAGTAGTAGCGGTCCTCGACGTATTCGAGCAACGCTAGACTGCAGCTTGCAGAGTTATAGCTGTGCATATTGATGGTTTTTATGTTGTTCTGAAAGGGGATAGCCAACACAACAACCACAACTGGAGTTGTTCTGGCAGTGGCGCTTGTATGGTCATTAGGTAATTTTAGTTTAGTGTACGCAAGGCTGTACACCTCGAACTGCGTATTCTTCGTTCAAGGCTGCCTCCTACAGCATTATTGGTTCACCGTGCTCAAAATTCAATATGTCTACGGTTCCTCGGCGTCAACCGGCTTGCATTTGCAAGTGTTGCTTGGCGCCATCTATAGTGGCGAAGCAATGGGCTGTAACAATGAATATTGGCCGACGCAACACGTAGTCAAGAAATCAGACAAGTGGAGCTTTTCCGACGACATGTAGTTGTTTCGGTTGTTTGACTTAGCTGAACTTCGATTTTTCTTGAGGCGGTGCAGAGCGAAGCAGCCCGAGAGACACAGTGACGACGAAAGCGAGTGCTTGCTGCCATCGGAAAGTTTATTCCTTCCTACAGACATTGTCTAAGAAGAAAGCAATAATAATAATAAAACCAAACAAGGATTGGTACAAGCTAAATGGAGAAAAACTCCATTGTTGGCGCCGGTGTCTTTCAGGAATGCCAGCGCTGTTTTTTTACTCACGCATAGGCATTCTTTACGTGCCTTGGCAGGTGCCTCGGCAATGGTGAGGGTGCCCGAGAGGATGGTGCCTTTGCGAGAAGAACAACCTAGCTCGGTGAAACACGAACGTGCATCCACATGCACTAGAATGCGTGGCTGGAACTACCCCTTTCGTTTCTAATCTCATTTCATTTATTTATTCTCAAGGCACTGGGCATTACAGAGAGGAGTCGGACAACAAATATCAATAAGAAGTAAAACAAAACAGCAGGATCAGAATAAATTATAATGCACTTCAGAAATGATTGACTTGAACGCGTCAGCGCCTGTGATTGAAGCGATCGATGCGGGAAGGTGGTTCCAGTGAGTACATGTTCTAGGGATGAAAGAGTTGAAGTGATCTTACCATGCTTTCGCAGGCGGTCGTTGAGCCATCTGCGGTGTGGAGGTTGCTACGTTACTCACACGTAGCAACGACCACTGTTCAAAAGGAGTATGTGTACGAGGACCTGCGCGCAATCAACAAATCCGTCGTGGTGCGTCACGTCTTGAGCGGGTTATTGTTTCTTTGCGGGAGTTATTCGCTGACAAAATAGCCCACGCGCGGTCATCGTGCGTTGTACTCCGGCTCAGCAGCCATTATAATCCAGTAAACGTCTTCACCGATTGTGTTTAGACTGCTTACATAAGCTCCAAGTCAATGGCTACGTTGAAATTCCCACGAACTTCCTTCTCTAACGCGACCATGCTGCTTTCAGTCGCGGCCATCTTGTCTGTTTTAATCTAGACAGGTCGGCGTTTTGCTAGAGAGCCGCCGGTAAGGCACGAAACGGCTGTAGAGGGCGCAACGAGTACAGAGATATCAGACGTTTTCAGTGTGCGCGACATGACTGGAACACGAGTAAGACAATACAAAGAAATGCACTGCGCTCGTGTTGCTATCTTTGTGTTCTCACTTCTTTTTGTCATTTCGCGCAGTTTAGAGACGTGTAACGACAATGAACCAAGTAGAACACAAGAACACCAAAGCGTCTTTAATAAAGTACAGAGAGAGAGAGAGAGAGAGAGAGAGAGAGAGAGAGAGCGAAAGAAAGAGAAAGAGGCAATTTCTTGGTGAGGCGGAATGCGAACTCCCGTACCGCCAATCCGAAGGTGATCACCGTTATCCCCAGGCTGTCCAGGTACGCTTGCGAAACATAGAATGGGCTTGTAATAGATTGTTTTCACGCAGAGAGGACGCCTGGCCTCATACCGCTGCATTTGCATCACTATCACGCTTTCTACCGCCTGTACAGTCGTCCGGTCACTACCGCTGGTGTGCGCGAATCACCGCGTTTTGACGCGATAGCGTTAATGAGCTCGTTTCGCAGAGATTCCTTGCTTCAGTAGCGTCGTTGATTTTGAGCAAAAATTATAACCTTGTGCGTTACTGAAAAATCAATGAAGACGCAATAAAATAAATAATAAAAAAATCCGAGTTCGAGTGGGGATCAAACACGGGTCATTTTTGTGGCAAGCTGGTGTTATACTACACAGATACGCGTGTGTTTGCGAATGCAGCGAAAACAACTTCGTGTGCTTGGAAATGCAGTGAAAGTAATTCGGGCTTCAGAAACACACATGCTTCTCAATACAACATGAAATATAGCAGCAATAATGAGCGGTACAAGTGTACATTGCCATCAGGTGTCACAACTTGCGATTATCGTAATAAATTCATGGTCTAAAGCCGGTCACATAATACAAAAAAGCACACACGTTGCTGCGCCTGTTCTCTTAAGAGCACGTATTGGCTGCATAGCAAGATCGAAAAGAATTCATGCACTAAGTGTTTGAAGTAAGGACTAGCGACAGGATTTCACTGTAGCGTGTTGCTCTTAAAGGAGAAACCTAAGGATCCCCGATTTTCGCATTGCCTGGAACATGATGGGTCGATGTGTTTCGACATTTCGGCGCGTCAGACCCATTGTGCTGCCGCCAGCCGTAATGTCGGATGAGAACATGTTAACAGGCTGCTACTGCGCCGCGTTTTGCTGTACCAACAACAATCCAAATTGTAGAAGAGCGGTAGCCGAGACATCCGAAGTTCACGATGCTATATTCCGTGTCTGCACTTGTGGCCATTTGTTAATGTAATCACACCAGCTTGTTATTCTGCTTCGCTGCTCGTATACTTTATCATCCCCACCAAAGAGAGTCAGTGTCCAAACTGACAAATAATAAGCAAAAACAAAATGCGAGATCAAGAGTTTCTCTTATTACACCAACGTACCTCATTTCTATGTAACAGAGCATTAGGCTAATGAAACGTTACAAGAGCATGTAATTTCGAGAATCTCCAATTACAGTTTCCAAACTATAACAAAAAGGACCGCATAATATAAGTCCTCTTTGGCACAGGTATGCGCCTGTAGCATTTCGTGGAGAGAAAATTTTTTTTCGACTTGAAAACTTTGTGATTATAACTCAGGACAAGGTTATGAGAGCAGCACTTTTTCCCCTCTCGTGGCAACAAGCTTAGGCGACGTGAATGATCGACCGAGGTTCGTTCAAACCAGGTCGTTACTTAAACGTGCGCGCTCGTTGTAATGCTCCCAAATTACTCGTCAAAAAACAAACTAGCAGCAACGTTACCAAAATAAACTGGCACTCTTTCGGCGTATCTGTGCTGGGCGGCTGCTCGCACTGAAACACCATGCCGTGCTTGCAGCTGTGCAACTGGCTTACTTTCATTTTCTCATCGTGTTACTTCTCTGGTGACGTGCGAACTCACCCGTCGTATATTTTTCTTCAGCTGCGCAACGATTAGAGGCCACAAGCTTTTAATTGCGAGCGCGAGAAGGTGTAAAATGAGGACGGAGGAGAGGAAAGCGTAGCATAGGAAGAAGAAAAAAAAATAAAAATAGCAAGGCAGAAAGTGAGAGATAGGGAAAGAGAAAGAAATGAAAAGTAATAAAAAAGGAAGATATTAAGGAAGCGAAGAATAGAGAGGCAGAAAAAAGAATAGAAATAGCATGAAAGAGAGATGAAGAGAAAAAGAAAGAATTACAAGAAAAAATAAAGAGAAGGCTTAAGGGGAACAAAAGAGGCCACCCTACTCCACAATTTATTCGAGCTCTGCACAACTTGTGGAAAGCTGCATCAATTTTATTATCTTCTTCCATACAGATATTTTCCCCATGCACAACGCCACCGACACCGACGCCGCATTTTCTGCGACACGGGCTGCTTCACGCTGTTGCTTTAAACTTTCCAAACCAGTTCGTAAAGACTGCGAATCACTTGTGGTGCGTATCCGATAATCACGGGACGCGGTTGTGCGGGTACGCGACGCACGTGGCTGGTGGAAAGAATTTCCTGACGTATGCAACAGAGGAGTCACCTGATTCATATCATGACTTGGAAAAGGTGTTCGTCATACATTTGCATCCTATATACTAGGTGAATGTTGGTGTATACTAAGTGAAGGAGATGAGCAGGACTTATGCGGCTAGATATATAGATAGATGGATGGATGGATGGATGGATGGATGGGTCGATGAAGAGACGAACGAAGGCACGGATTGTTGCTGTCAATCTGGCTTTGGTTCAATAAAAATGCTCCTCAATTAAAAGTAAACAGAAACAATGAACCAACATACAAGTGAGCTGAGAAAGCTCGTCCATCTGCTGGATATGAGAAAACAGAGACATAAATTCAGTCGAGGTTACGCTGATGAATATAAAATAATGAGCTGAGAGATGACAGTACTCATTAGGTCCTATAGGTAGAGAGATGTGCGCAAGTGGATACTGTTTCGAACGTATTCTCTGTGGTAGCTCTCCTATAGTGGTGGGAAAGTCAGCCTCCTAGATAGAATGTGTAATGTAGACAACGTCAGCGCAGTAGTCTTCGGT
Source organism: Rhipicephalus microplus (assembly GCF_043290135.1). Lineage (NCBI taxonomy): Eukaryota > Metazoa > Arthropoda > Arachnida > Ixodida > Ixodidae > Rhipicephalus > Rhipicephalus microplus. The sequence goes on along the minus strand of NC_134700.1, from coordinate 244,110,958 downwards.
CATTTAGAAACGATCATCAGCCTTTAGAGAAATAGACGATTCCCTACCTCTACTTCGATTTTCATTTAGCCATCCCTTATTTGCTGGGAACGGGTTTTCAACACTTCGCACATATAACGGGCAGTAGTTTATGTAGTGTGCTGTTTGGACCCGTATATTAATTTCGATTATTGTGTCCCAGATACAGTCACCATTTATTTTCATGAACTTTCACTGGGCATAAAATTGTCAACTACATACCAATGGTAGACACAGTACTCGCAAAAAAAACTTTTGAACGCGAATAAACTTTACAGAAGCTTTGGGACGTGTTTTGATCGAAACATTGGTATTTTGCAGAGGCTTCACTGGTGATTTTCCCGAAACGTTACCTTGGAATATTCGAGCTCGTTTACGCAACTATTTCTCATGAAACATTTTGAAGTACTTCAGAGCTTGCTTCAAGGGGAAAAAATTGTATATATCAAGTTCGGAAGAACAGTACCTCCTACATTACAAAAAAAAATCGAAGGGCTCACATGAATGACGAGATTGTCGAGTTGTTTAACAGGCGCTTTCTTGTTATGTGATGGCAGCAATATTAGACCCAAGAATATAGGCTGCGGGTATTTTGGGTTTCTGGAAAACACCAATAAAATTAGTTTTCATCATGGCTTCTAATGAAGAAGTGGTCAAAATTTTGCTATGGGCACAGTTGCCAATGACAAGTGTATGAGCTCAATTTTAGAGCCTTCGATTCCAAGTAAAGTTATTTAATTCTACTCGAATACAACTTGACGTCGAATATTCACTGGTTCACATCTTGAAACATTCAGGATATTTTATTCAGGAGCCCACGTTTGTCACACTGAATTATTGAAAGGGACACGCATGCGATATCAGTACTAAATGATGGCATCGGACCGGCCACGGGAGTTACTTTAAAGCATGTAACTACTGGGCATGGCATGCTCATAACCTGTTGGGTGATACGGGCGTGCAGTGGTTTGAAGTTTTCGGCGCGTGCGCGAAGTGCGTGTAACGATTATTGAAGCGCCATGATCGTTGCTTTGTCTTCTTACGTCAGCTCTCCAGTCAGATGTTAAGAGCTCCTCTTTTCTCTTGTTTTTTTTCGGCGTTCATAGAACGCTGCAGTGTTGTGTGACCCTATACATATTTTTCATATACCCACCACTTCTTTTTTCATTCTTTATTCGCTCTGCCGAAGCCAGCAAGCAAACTTGGTTGACCTGCCTGCCATTCCTTCTTTTTCACAAGCAGACGTACGTGTATTGGTAAGCCATTCATGTATTTTTTTTTTCTGTCAGACAATCTAGTTATTGTGCTGCCCTTTCACGTTCGTTAGTTCTTATCCTTCTTGGTCTCAGATAATGCGTTGAGCATTGTTTCTCTCGGAAATTGGAAGACGCCACGTCGAGACGAGGCTGTTCGCATGCTTTCAACCTGATTAACATTGGGCGTCGAGCGGGTGATTCTGGTCGAAGCATCCGCTTTCAGCGTTGCCGAATCTCTGGCGTGTGCAATGAGGGCTAATGCGCGTGCGCACAGGACTTACCATCCTCCATCTCGTAATGCGATTTGGCCATGCAAGGCATCCTTGGGGATTTTGCCTTTCTACCTATCATTCCTCCGTTCGATTGAGCCAGACCATGAGGGTTGGTTTGGGCGGAGACGAATGACCTTTTTATTTTTTATTTTCTGGCATAGCTAACGCTCCTTTGCCATCGCACTGAAAAAAAGGTATTTAGAGTTGTTGGGACTCCATACACATGTCACTGCAAGCAATTATTAGTATTATCTCGATTTTTTCGCGTGAAGCTTACATCTATCTGTTGATATAGTCTGCTTATTTTTAGTTGTCCTGTTGAATATATGGTAGGCCAGTCGGTTAGTTGGTCACTCACTCACTCACTCACTCACTCACTCACTCACTCACTCACTCACTCACTCACTCACTCACTCACATCAGATCAGATCAAGCGTTCCATTCAATCAACATTTTGCTTCTCCTTTGTTGCATGTAGCATGGAACAAAGCACGCTTTACAGGAAGACAAACCCACTGTGATGCAGCAGTGAGTCAAGGTAGTTTGGAGTTACACGCCCGGAAGAAAGCGTATTTGAGAATCGTCTGTACATTACTGCTCCTTGTGTGTTTAATGGCTGGGACAGGTTACCCGCTTCATAAGGCATTAAATTTCTATTTGCCATGCCTGTCCACGTGACCTACACGAATGATTATTGTTCAGTACATTGCATACTCTCACTGATCGACTGAATAGACTTTTTTTCACCTTCTATAAAACGCAGAATATTGTATCTCGGTTCATTTGTGAGGGCACCGCGTGGTGGCGCGAACGTGGTGGCATAAAATTTCGAGTCCACGCTGCGTGACGGTGAGAGCTAAGACACTAGAACACCCGATTCATGGTGCCCCATGGCAGACGGTAGATGCGTGGACATGTGGCATATGCGTCAGTCATTCAAACGTGGCAATGACGCATGTTCAAGTATGCGCTCGTTTGCGCTCAAGGGCGTAGACGTTATCAACGCCTTTTGGCAACCTATTAATGGGGAGCGATGCTCACAGCTTCGTTCATTTTAGGTTGACTGGACATTTTCAATCACGCAAAACGTGCCGGCCCCTTAACGCGTGCCTCTACATTTACTCAACGCATCAGATGAGCTGTGCCAAAGAGCAAGGCATCCAGTTGACCACTACACAGATGGTAAGAATTAAAAAAAAAGGCGCAGGACAATGAGCACTTTGCTGGGGAGTCACGTATGTGGGTCCTTGTAGGAGATGGGTCGAAACCTCTCCGGCCATAGCGGTGAGGATGCGCCCACTTAATGACTGTCACGCTTACAGACCAGCCTAGAGCCCGAGTCTGTTGGGCCTTGTAAATAAAGAATTGATACCCTTCTTCTCCTCGCGCCTTTTATTTGAGTTCTTTACACATTGCTGTTTTACTCTCACCTGAGGTAACTGTCTGGCTGCGTTTTTTTCTCTAATGGGTTTCTTTATCAAATGGCCGTCTTCATTCAACTTGTCCACTGACTTTTAGAGCTGTGTGCCATCTGCGTTGCTTGCTCCCGTTTCAACTCTTCTACAAAATATCTTTTTTTGCAGCTAGTTACTCTCCAAAACCGACGAACCGCGTTTATTCGGCTCCAGTGGTGCGAGCACCGCCAAAATTGAGCTCGCTTTTTTGTGTTACCGTGATTGATCACGATGTGAGCGCTGTCTGATTAAGTTGTTTTGTTAACCGTAGATTAGATCCCGTGAGGTATTGAATTGGCCAACGCTCTTACGGAACAACATACGGATTTGAAGCGATAGGTGATCGCCTCGATTTTCTGCATTTCTCTCTTACTGTTTCAGTTCATGAAAAAAAAAATGCTGGTCAAAGGAAAAGTAGCACGTGCTTTAAGATACGCTCATTAACGACCCCTGTCCGTCACATCTGTAAGGCGATTAAGTTGTGTCTTAACCAAGGCCTTAAACGAGCCTGGAATGTTTTCTTCTTGAAATTGTTCCTATCAACTCTACGCACATTCTATTAGCAAATCATGTCAAATACAGAGCGATGTTTATGCTCTTTCACAGCGTAAGCTGACACGAGATCAAACAAAAGTCGACATTAGTGGCGTGGTTGTCCGCTGCCGCTGGTGGCGCCACCGTTCTCCGTCGCAGGTACGGCGCACATTTAAAAAAAGAGAAAAAAGAAAAACAACCAGGGTTTGAACCCTTCTCAGCAATTGCTCTATAATTAAACCACACCCGCTTTTCCTTTTTTTCTGTTCTTTATTGCTGGTTTTAGACATATTATCTACACCTCTACGTACTGAAATAAGTACAACAAATGACAGAGAGGTAAAAATTGGGCTGTTAATATTATTTCACCCGAACAAAGTACATTCGTCTAACTAACGCGACGATTCATTCCAAACTCCTTTGATACAGCGAGAACAGTTACCATTCCAGCCAAAATGAAGCCAAAGTGAGCATTATTGATGCGAGTTAAGGAGGAAAGGTACACTTGAAAAAAAAAGAGTATGTCTCACTCTTTTTTTTTCGGAGAATTCCGACTTTCCATGTATCCGACTCTCTTTGAAAAGATGCGTCAACTCATTTTTGTGGCTCATAGCCGGTGCGCTCTGGGAGAGCATCCGTCCTCGTTTAGAAAGAGCGCAATGACTCTTATCCGAAGAATCTTGTTACCACTTCTGCGGAGGTCAGAGGAATCTTGGCAGCCACACGCTTGAACGCGTCAAATGTCACACACCGAAGCAACACGCGAATATAAAACTGTTTTAGGTTTGTTTACTAATGCCCTAGTGTCACGAATTTAGCACAAGAAATATCGGAGTCTTCATTTTTTATAGCACTTTTCGCTGTTCTTAGTGACTGCAGTATATTAAGGATGTTTAGTAGCACTCATCAAAATAACGCAAACATAAAGCAGCTTTTACGACAGTGTACTGTAGTCTGCTATTCGAATTCAGCAGTATATTCATTCCTAGTTAACATGTTGCTATGCGTATAATCAACTAAAGTGTGCCACTGCGATGTGCATAGTGTTGTACGCTGCCAAATAAACTGCACAAATCAGCATCACATTTCCCCTTTTGATCCTTCTGATTATGAATAAATAAAAGAAGTTGCAAACGCTGGAGGCATCAGACTTGCGACTTGCTATGTTCTCGAATTCTTCAGCGTGAGGAGGCCCGAAAATTGACTTCGAAAAAAACAGGACACGATATTATAATAAAACACCGAATTGTAGTAAGCGTTTTCTACACGCCACACAATAAATGAATTAAGTCATGTAAAATCAAGTTTACTGAGTTGTTTAGTTCCGTTAGATGGTTAGAATATTACAGCAGGAAATCTCAATGTTTCAGAGAAACTGACAGAATGTCCTCCAATGGTTACATGAGTGGGGTAACTACAAAAATTCTAGCAATATACGTGAACGTGCGAGCCGTGATTAATGAGTTTGATTAAAATCACAGTACAATCAATACACAACCTAATGGTAATACTATTGAAAAAAATCACAGGAAAGTAATAAAAGCAATCGATAAAACAAACAAGAAAGCAACATTACTGAACACATCTACATGAATTACGCAACTAGTTATCAGTGGTATCAGTTATACAAAAATAAATGCTAAATATAAAATTAGCGCAGAAATGTTAAAAGTTCTTAAAAGTTTCTTGAAAGTGAATAGCACAATTTGGACGAGTTGTTAAATTTGCGAACAAAAACTTTTTTGCTTCGCGACGATAAAGCATGAATGTTGTGCGATATAAGCTTAATTCGAAAGGCTATGAGTTCCATAAAGCTATGATTTAAAAAAATAGGGTCGTGAGTTTACCGTAGTTTGTCCTTATGGCATGTAAAAACAAACTATTGCGCTGGTAAAACAGGGGAATAAGCAAAGAACATGGCATTGCTTTGCTTATTTCATAAGATTTTGTATGATGCCAATTAGCCATCGCTGCCATTCGTAAAACATTTACGCACCTCACATCATTTGAATAACCCATTAAGCTATCAACGCGTTTCAGGTAGAACCATGAACCATCTGGTTTAATTCGTCCGCCTTGCCACCAGCAATCATTTGTTGGAACGGTGTTCCTGATCACATCGTTATAGTTAGAAAAGCAACCAAATTTATGACCGGGGTAACAGCAATATTTTCTAATTGATATGCTGTTTACCTAATGTATAAAGTTGTTTATAGGTATTTTTCTCTTCCTTCTTTCATTACTGTGCTGTACTATGCCAATACGCATTGTTTAAAGCTGTTCTCATGCTCCAGGGTTCGTTATCCCTACATTATGACCCCCCCCCCCCCCCCCCTCCTTCCAAGACACCATACTCCAATATAGGAACCTGTGAGGTGATTTGAACAAACAAATAACTAAATAAATATACAGATAAATAAGTAAATATGTAATGGTGGTATTACTTAGGTGATGATGGTCAATGCATGCAATCACCCAAACATAATGAAGGCTCTCAACAAAGCAACAGCTCCTTCGGTGTGAGTGCTACTCGCCTCCTTTACTACGTCGTCTTGGTCAACCAAAAGAAATCTAGGACTCACTGCATCGTTTACAGGACAAACAGCGCTGATGTTTTTCACATCACGAGTGGCGAGGCACCCGATCACTGCGCCACCTTATTCTCTCTCTCTCTCTCTTTCCTTTCTATTATTCCCCCTTTCCTCCTCCCCAATTGTAGGGTAGCTAACCATGCCAAGCTTGGTTAACCTCCCTGCCTTTTTTCTCCCAATATATATTTCTCTCGTTTATCCTAGTGCGGCTGTAAACTGCAGCGATGATGGGGAGAGACGCTATCCGCGATTCTAAAACAACAAACACGGGCAGACTGTTTACAGTAAAAGCTTTATTCTATACCCGTTAATTAGAGAAATGAAATAATTCAGACGCATTCTCTGGTCGTGGAAGCATACGCATTGTTTAATGGCATCCAGTCCTCATTATTTGCGTCATACTTGGCTGAAACCTGGTTAAATCTGGATGATTCTTGGAGCATGCCTAGCGCGATGCTCCGCAAAAAACGTGCTATATATGCACAGAGGTAAAAAGGGCGTTCGCGGGCAACCTGAATGAGGCGGCGCAGTCTTCATCGCCGTCGGCATCAGCGCGAACCACGCGGCAGCGATGGTAACAACGTTTCTGGTTAATTTCCGCTCGGCCCTTTTCGGGTTAGTTGACAGAGCGGTTATGGGTCGGAGTCACGTTGTGAACAAAATCGCGAGTGGTTAAATTTGCGGCTTGCGCTCCACTCTTAAGCAAACAAACTACAGTATTTTCGTCGTCACCAAGACAAATAAAAGTGTATTAGCTCGTGGTGCGCTAATATTTGAAAACGTGGAATATCAGATCAAATAGCGTTCTATTTTATTCGGTACTCGCTTCAAATTGTGCACATTTCTATTCAAAAAAGGCATTTTTCGAATGGTTTATGATTAATCGGGGCCGGTGGAAAGCCACAATGTAAGAATCAAGAAACGTTGGAACAGCGAGGGATTATTTTGGTTGTTTCAATCGTTGAATAAGTGAGAAGCACGCAACCCAATCTTTCGCGGGGCTATCGCGGCTATACTGCGCACCGAGTGAAGGTGTTCTTGATTATAGGTCCAGTGTCGTCAATGGCAGTGTTTAATATGTCATCATCATAATCATGATATTCATGATGATGATACATGATTACGTCAGTTTTATTGCAAAAGAGTGGCTACTTGGACTGTTTGGTATTGCATACTTGAAAAAAGTAAACTTTCTTCCACCTGTCAAGTGACTGTGTCAATTGTGGGCGCACCCCGATGTCTGATGAATGCCAAGTAATGGCAAGGTATAAGTACAAGAGGGCACGTGAAATATATCAAGCGTTTTCGATTCGCAAAGCGGAAACTGAGTGTGTAAGTGCCCCGCCCGTCAATCTGTTGGGCGATGAATACAAGTATCTTTTCAGTTGAATTGCCATTTCAAGATTCAAAGAACATGTTCTGGCCCATGCGCCATCATTTTGCTTTCTTTTATGTGTGTCATCTTCTCGCCTTCTGTACTCAGTGTATATATTCCTGACATCTGCGCAATAAAATGGTTGTAAGTGTGCGCTCTGTCCTATCTGACTTCTTTATAAAACGTTCCCCTGTGCACAAAGAAAGTTTACTTCTTTCATGAATGCGATTTTATTTAAAATATCTTGTGCCAAATTACAACCTTCAATACTCAAATACCTCCTGTAGTAAACATATAAGTTACCTCGAAAGCTCGAATCGCTCCTGCATTATATTTTAACTCAGTTCACACAACTGTGACGTTTTTTGTGAGTTAAGAGCAGTGGTATTGTACCTTCGTTAAAGTTGGTGAATGTTTGTTTAAAATAAATTGCTCTGGAAAAGCATGGTTGTCGTGGAATGAGTTCTCTTACTATTTGAAAACTCTTCGAATGATATCTGAATATTTTGCGCGTTCGCTTCGGTGTCGTCGCTGATCAATACTCATTAAAATTGGTTTTCAAGCTCACTGTTCGCACATGCCTAGTATTTACGTAATATGTACGCGATTAGCTTTGTAGATAATTTTGATAATTCAGAATTTACTGCAGTCTGATGTTTTTGCAGTCCTGTAAAACCTCTGCAAACAATATCATACTGTAGTTTTATTTAAAATCAGCCTTTGAGCAACATACCTTTACTGCACAAAAATCTGAGACGAGTGTTTCGCTTCAAAGAAATTCGAAACGCAAACAAATTTTAACGTAAAACTGGCGGGAACATCGTTTCGCCATAGGCGCAGACTATGCACAAACGAAAGCATTTATTTACAAAGAAATCGCTGCAAAACTCGCACGTGGCATTTCACCGGAATAGTACCGGCTTACTTTGACGCCTGAGTATATCATCGGTCACTTAAGATTACGCCATGAGCATTTAATGATCTCGTGTTTTACATACGTAACCCATCTTTGAGACACGCTAAAGGGGAAGACAGTTTTTCCCTACTTAGTAAATTACGATATCACAATACCCAACACACCATTCTTACTCTCTTACAGCTATAAACGATGCTTCGTAAGCGCGAAAAAATAAAATGCTGGTGGGACGTCATCGTGATACTCCCACACCTACTACCGTGACGTCACAAATTTTGACGACGTCTGCAAGGTAATACGTGTTTCTTGATCACTAAATATGAAGTAATCTTTTTTACAAAAATGTGAAACTACAGTTAACAACAAAAGCGAGAGGGATGAGGGGGAGAAGTATCCGCATCTGAAGTGTAGAAGGGGGTGCGTTTTTCACTGAATCACGGTTGGAAAAAGTTCACCTTTTACAACCGTTATTAGCGCATCATGTGAAGGAACATGTACTTTACTTCGTGTTATATCCCCCCGCCCAGGCCTTCGCTCTCATTAGTGCGTGTAGGGGCACGAAGCACACACGTGTACGCGCCATGGCAGACTATTGCAGCCCGGAAGGAAGGAAGCCCCAGCGACGACAGCCCGCGTTGCATGAATTTTCGGCCTCTTCTAGCTTCCATCTTCGCCAGCGATGCAGCTTTGTTTCGACCTCGATCTTGTCGTGTTATGAAGCGTCTCCTTTCGAAAGCCGCTTACCATAAGGTAGGAAGAACAACAAAAGATAAAGGCGAACAGGGGATCATCAGAAAATGCGTTCGTGTTGCGTAGTGCTGTTCAGTTGTGTCTGTTTTTGCACGCCTTACTTTTTAAAGCGACTTTGTTACCAGTTTTACAACTCGGTGAGGGTGGCTGCGGCATCTTTCGCGAAGAACTTGTGGAAACGTGTATTTCTCGTAAATATTTGCTGGGAGAAGCTAGATGTTTACTGTGAGAAAAAAAAATAACGTTTTAGTTCTGTCCCTCTGCATTGCAGATTTGACACGTCGTTTTTGATCGAAGGCTCCGAGCAAGCTTTTCTTTTTTTTCAATTCATGAGGTGCAAGATCCATTCGTAGCTGGCTTTGAATGGTCTAACCCTAATGCCTCTGTCTCGTGCAATACAGAGTTCTTTCACGCTGAGCATGTCCTTCGATATAGCGGAACCATCGCTGAGCATCCTTGTTACGTAGTGCAGAAGTGAGTATTTCATCTCCAGCTATAGACGCTTGCTATCTTGCTCGGAAAGGGCAGCTCCGCTCATTTTTCTTTCTCAGTGCACCTTTTAAAGAATACCGTCGTCGCACAGGCAATTCATCGATTTAGGAATTCCGACCAGCCAGTTGAGTGTTTCGTTAACAACAAAAAAAAGCGTTGGAATATTCACAATATACAACAGGTAACACCGCTAACCTTCTCAGAAATGAAGGGCATGGTGCATATGCCGGTAACTTTTAAACATATTGTTTACAGCTAATAACCGTGACATTAGTGTCGCAACGTGCAAACAACAGGACACAAGGCTTCCTTTCGACGTTGACAGGAAGGCTCTATTCACATACAAAAACAAAGCGCAAGAGCAGACGCGCAACGTCGTCTTCCTCGAGAAACGCCAAGACTGCCCCTCGTGATGCTGGCTTTTTCGTCCTTTTGTGTTTACGCCTAATAACCGTGACAACATTTTTCGGGGGAAACTTCAACAGAGCTTTTGCCGTGGTGTTTACATGGGGGCTGCTCTTGGACGATTACATACGGTACACTAGAGTGCACATGCATTCATACGTGAGAAGCATGTCACAGTGAACTGTGTGTATTTACGTGGAAGGCTTGAGTTATTCGGAAGTGAAACAACGTGGTAGATATGCAGATTATCGCTGACTGCTTCGCATTACATCGATTCCCAAGAGTATTTGAATTATGCCTAATTGGTCTTGTATACAAGCTTCACAATGCAACATGAAATATTTCAGCAATGATGCGGGGTACACGCGTACATTGCCATCAGGCGTCAGAACATGTGGTTATCGTAATGATATTCGTGGTTTAACGCCGGTCACACACTACAAAAGGCACACACGTTACTGGGCCTGTTCTGTTAAGGCCACGCAGTAGGTGCATAACAAGTCCGAAAAGGTTTCATGCACCAAGTGTTTGAAGTACGCACTATAGGAACAGGACATCGCCATCGCGTTCAACTCTTAAAGGCGAAGCGTTAGGGTCCCATAACTTCTTCAGTGATCAGCCGTCTCGGAGATGTAAACGCGATATTTGGCCGAGGTCACTTGTACCTTCAAAATGCCGCCTTTCCATGTTTCCTTTCATTGCTGCCTTTCGTTGCTCCAGCACAGCCATCGTTGATGCCGACAGCGAGAGAAGTGTTGCGTTGCTGAACGCTCGGGTTAAGGTCCAATTTTCGGCGTAGAGGAAGGAAACTGTCAGGATGGAGTATTGCTAAGTGGGACTGGCAAAAAACAAAAGAAGTATGGTAGGCCTGGCACGCATGCCCCAAGCCGCTCCAACGCGGTCGCGAAGCTCAGTGGAGGCGTCACTGAGCACTTCCCGCGACCATCTGCTGACCCGACAACGTCACGTCCTAATTACCCGAGAGCTTTTTCATGTCGCACGATCCTTTCTCGTCACAGAGCTGCTCGCGGAAAAGGAATCCCGGTTAGGCTGTCTGTAATCTTCGCCCTCTTCTTATCCGTCGTAGTCGCTCAGCGGCTGAGGTGTGTCCCTGCAAAATTCGAGGATGCGCGTTTGGTTCTATTCGATGCGACTACCGTTGCGAGGCTGCAAAAACACCCGTACACCTTGATTAAGGTGCACGTCAAGCAATCTTTAAGTGCAGGTTGAAGAAGCCGAGTCGGCCAAAGTTAGTTAAAAGCCCATAATAGGTGGTATTTGTACAAGAATACATATATATATATATATATATATATATATATATATATATATATATATATATATATATATATATATATATATATATATATATATATATATATATATATATATATATATATATATATATATATACAGGGTAATAAAACTAAGAAAAATTGGCTTAAAATCCTAAATATAACAAGTTATCCGAAGATAATGCATTACGAATCCACATATTCAGTGGCAGAATAAATCCTCTGATATGGGAATAACAGTGACACTGGAACGTAAAGAAGCAGAATTTAAGTTTTCTTAATTCCTTTTTTCCGTCGATGAAACACAGTGAACTCGCTCATGAGTTGTCTATGTATCAAGGAAAATATTTCGTTTATGTGAAATTTTGCTAAACTCAACAGTCACTAAGTAGGAGTACACAGCAGGCATCTAGTCAAAGCGTGAACTGCAATGTATGCAGTTATGCACATCGATAATTATGTAGTACATAACAGTCGCGTTTTGCCTATCTCCTTTCCAAAATGTCTGAAACAATCCACATCACGAGTGCCCTTGAAGCAAACTATGCTGTTTATAGAGTTTTTTTATGCATTTCCTGCGGCCCAAATGGTTGCCGAGGCAAAGTCTCGCTACCTTCCAACGCATCATGCAGCTACGGATAAAGCTACAGGATTGACCTCTGTCCGCGCTGCAAAGCTCAAAGCTTCGGTGAACTTCATTTCGAAATGGGCATCCCGCCCCTGAACAAGTTCGCTCAGCTGAAATATTCCAGATTGATAAATTCATTTACCGCAAAAAACGTTTGCGTGGAAGTTATACGTCAAAGCCGAGTATTTCCTAAAACATCAAGAAATGTTCGTTTACCAGGGACTATCAATTTACTGTAAGTCTTTTTTTTTTCAGCGCAGGCCAAAGTACCAAGAACGCCCGGGGTCACTGAAGATAGGTAGTTACCCGCTTCGAATGCTACTGCATTTAACATGAGTTGTTTGTTAACTGTGCAGCTGTGTTTCGACTGAAAAATCAGATGTACACGAACAAGTGCATTGCGCGTCCTTGACCAAATAAGCAAAAAAAAAAAACGTGACGCATAGGGATGATAATTATGTCTTGTAAATGTTACAAATTAATTAAAATCTTGTCATGCGATATATGTAAGCAAGCATGACCCCAGGAATCAAATAGGCTCAGGCAGTGATGAAACACTAGCTTCTTGAGAAATGTAATCGCGTGATAATATAGCGAAGTTTCTTTGTGCGCCGAAAAAAAATAGCCTGCAGTTAGGATGTTGTGGTCTAAACGTGAATTGCCATGGATGCAAGGACTTCCGGCTTTTATCTTCTTTACACGTGAGCAACAGGTGTTTCAGTATACGCACACAGTAAACTATCCCACTGTAGAAGTGCGATGGCTTCAAATATCTCGGAATCCTTCTTACAACGCAATCGATAGGAGCCTCGAGGAGGTAAGGTTGTATTACTATACGGTTTTTAACGTCCCTAAAGTACTATATGTATATGAGAGACGTCGTAGTGGAGGGCTCTGGAAATTTCTACTGCTGGAGGTTGTTTAACGTGCACCCAAATCAGAGCACAAGGGCCTACAGCATTTCCGCCTCTATCCAAAACAAAGCCGCCGAAGCTGGAATTGGATCCCGCGACCTGCGGGTAAGCAGGCGAGTGCCTTAGTCACTAGAACACCACGGCAGGTCTGTGACAAAATTTTTGGTAAAGAGCATTTTTCGAGAACAACATCAGAAAAACACCAGCCAGCTGAAATTTACGTCACAAAGCCCGATATGATTGCGAAAGATGCCATGGCGAGGTACTGTGAATTATTTTCCACCATTTTGAGTTTTTTGTAACGTACTCCAAATTTAAGCACATGAGTTTTGTTTCAATTTCAGCCTTATTGTGAACTGAAGCAGCACCGATGAGCTTAGCAGTACGAAAACGTACCTGCTGAGCCACCACGCTGAATCACCCACTTAATAGTGTCGAATGAAATGCGAAGAGAACGCTGGTAAGACCAACTCTAGAGTAAGCTTACACAATTTAAAAAACATTCCATAAATATAAAAAAACTAGAACCCGTACAGAAGCTCGCATTTCGATTAATTTAGTTGTCATTTCCACGTCAAGCAGACAATACGAGCCAGCGCGTCTACACTGTGGTTTCTAGACTAGATTTTCATAATTGAAGCCCTTTTTATAACACCACAAGTAACACGCATTCAGGTATTTAAACCAAAGGAATGATATTGCGCATCAACACGTCACTGCCACCATAACATTCATATACTCCTTTTAGGAGCGGAACTGATTAAGCTTTTCTTTGCACCGGGTAGTGGAAAAAATGTGATCCCCATCATGGCATGGCACGCAGTCATTTAGTCTTCTTCCTTATATTCTGTTTTGCTCTGACAGAACGTGTGCTTATTTTTCCAGCGTGGAATTCATGATGGGCGGGTCTGTCGCGACCAAATATCAAGCAATAATACGTAAGTATAGTTACTTCACTAGAAACGTGCGAATTGCCGTAAAGACTGGTCACCTGACTGAAACCCTACACCATCACGTAACACATATAGTCACGTGACTAAATCACACAACATCACGTAAAACAAGACACATGACGGAAAATCACGTAGCAGCATGTAACGATACTAAAAATTACGAACACCGTGTAACAACTAGTCCTGCAAACAAAAGTAGTGCAACATCACATACCGACTAGTTACGACTCACTGGACTGAAAACCATGTAAACCCATGTAGCATCTAATCACAGATGTAAAATAACACTACGCAACAGCTAATAACCAACGTGTTCTCGCCAAAAACAACGCAACACGGTTGTATAGTGCGGAGAAGCAAACGAAACCGGAGAAGCGTAGCCAAGACTCGCCATACGTAGTGCGATCAGCGTACTCTCGTGATTTATAGGAACAGCTTTGCATCAAGTGCTTCAACAGTTTCATTGTTAAAAGCTCAGGTGAAGCTCTGTGGGACACTAGCCTCGCTGTTAGTTCCTGCCTTGCCCCGCAAGTGCAAGTTGCGGTTTTCTTTTTTCACCCCCACACTTCATTTCCCATAGAAAAATGCCACCTTGGTGCTGTGAACTGCTCCGCTTGTTCTCTATTACACAAATTGGAACGCAAAATCAGATTACTAATGAAGTCAGAAAGTAAATGGCGTTGTCTTTACTTTATGTGCGGCCTCTTTAAAAAAGCCCAATTCTACAGATACTCCTTTAAAGATACTATGTATGCTTCGTGCGGATGTTCAAGAGCACCGAGCAATTGAAATTTGTGGAGCCCTCCCCTACAACGTGTTCACTGATGATATGTAGCAATATGGTGGCTTTGGGAAGTGAAAACCAAGACATTATTACTAAAAGCGTCTCTACAATTCAGTTCATTGTATGGTCCGTGTTGTACATACTCGTGCATGGACCTGACAAGAGCTAGCGATATAGTAAAATAAATGAATAAATAAATAAATAAATAAATAAATAAATAATTGAATAGATAAATAGATAAGCTACAGTTCCACTTCGCTTCAAAATGCTTACAAGATCAGTCATTTCGCCTTCTGATAATCACGTCAGTGTTTCAGGAGCTATGTAATGAACTATGAAGGCCAAATAAAGTTTATTAATAACAGCATTAAAAGCCAACTGATGCTGCACATGCTGGGAAAGCTGTGTACTAAGTTTCCTTAAGCTTGACATTACTTTTTTCATAAAATGTACTCTCAGTGTATGAAAGTGTGGTCAGCTGGTAGACGAATGGAAGCGTTATAACAATACTGTTATCTTCAGACACTGAAAGATAATATCGAAGCTTTTAGGTGGCGATATCATAGTGACGATGCCGCTGGCACGAAGAAATGTGGTATGAGGCACGCAGTAGTGTCAGCGGCTTTTAATAAACTAATATACATAATTATCAAAGATACGGTAACTTCCAAATCAATATTGAAGTATTTGTGCGTGTATTATTATGGCGCAGGCCATAGATGTCTTCTCAAGCGCTAAACGTGACCGTCGGCGTTGGTGGTGTCAACAAGAAGCATGCAAACCATAATGACGTCACAAGATGTTGGCGACCAACCTAATCAATACAATCGACTGAGAAGTGAGCTAAAAAAAAAAGTGGAGGAGATGGCGCGTGCAAGAAGCAAACCCACACACAAACACACACAAATACAAACACATGTACGAAATGCAAAAAAAAAAAAACATCATACAGAGGGGAGTTTAAGGCCCCAAACCGCTCGCCTGGCTATGCTATACTGCAACAGGCAGTCCTGCTGACTCCGGTATGGCGCTTACAAAGCGACCAGGAAGGAGCGTCGAATTGGTTTCTCTGCAGGGGCGTCTATACTCGAGCTGTCACAAAACACGTGACAGGTGGGACACGTTGGTCCGCTTCCTGAGAAAGTCAATAAAAGAAAAGACTCGCGATCACCGATGATGAAACTGCAGCTTGTGCTGTAAAGACAAAGATATAGAAAGAAATACGAGAGTGTGTTAGACGCCGGGGTGTGGAGACGTCCGAGCTTGCTGCCAAGAAAGCGGCTCCTCCTAGCGCGCAATAGTACACCGTCACCGGGGCTGATATCTGAGCGGAATCCACGCGGATGCGAATCGCGCGCGGCGAGCGAGGCTCACAGGAATGCCTGTCAGAATGAATCCTTCTTTTTTTCCCCGAATCGTGGCCGCTTGAGAGCAGTGCCTGCCATGTTGAAATGACACCTTTAATCTCTATCGCTTACTCCTAGCTCCTGCATTGCCTCAATGCTTGGCTTTTGCTTGTGCGCAAGGTTTCCTGCAGGACTTGGCGCAGTTCTGCTCGCTCGATAAAGATTCCACGCTCCCACACCGCTTGTGTTTGCGCCATTTTCTTGTTACGTGTTGTATTCCTTTTGTAGCCGGAGCATTCGCTTTGTGTTTCGCGCTGATACTGCGGAAAACGGACGAGTGAAATGAGGAGGCGTTCTTATGACTATCTTGCGCTAAAGTAACTAAACTGGCTGAGAGAGTAAAGAACAGAGAAAAAAGCGCACACGCATTGTTATGCAAGTGCCTGCCGCACAATCCGTATTAACACGTCAGTGCGCTCAAAGTCCTCGATGGCGGTCTCCAGACGTCAGCCAGTGGCCTCGGACAAGGAGGACAACCGAGATCGATCTTATTGCCCCGTGGTAATTGCGATAGTCAGACATCTCCTTCTCGAAGCCGCATTTGTCGCTAGCAGTATCGCCAGCTATTCCAACGAGGAAAACAGGCAAAGCGTCATAGACATAATCCTGCACCTGGAATGCCTGATAACAGCGCAAAATAGAAAGGAACAAAATGACAATGGTAAACACGATGCGCTGTGCTTCTTGCGAAATTGAACCTGCTGAGAGAAAAGGCGATTCCGTGCAGAATTTTCTCTCATCTTTGTGCTCATGAAGCGTTAGTGAAAAATTTAATTGAAGGAAACTATCGTTACAGCCTTGCCTGTAGCATTGTTGTAGGCTGGCTTCAGCATGGACTCTTTTATACTCTTTTTAGCGTTGGTTATCGCTAGAACGAATATATGGTATGCATATCCATTGACCACAGTAATGCATTTCTGGCGCAAAATTTTCGTAGTGACAATTTTAACATTGACGGTTTATATCGCCGATGCTTTCCCGAGACTATTGGAGCAAAGCGGCTGGGACCTTCAATTTGGTACCAGCTACATGAATGGCACTGGAGACGACGCACCTGCTGTCCTCTAAAAATGAAGATATCAAGTTTACCTGACCTGAACTTCCAGCGGAACACGCACTTTGGAATTTGGGCGAAATGATCATTCTTTTGCTCGCCGGAAACAAACGTGTCTAATCCAGAAGCCGCCTGCCGGCTTTCCTCGAATGCTCAGCGATAGGTAAAATTCTGCGCTCTCCACAACAAGAAGCTGACCGTCTGTGAGCGGCAACGGGAAGTGGTGCGTAAAATGCAATGGTGACGGCACCCGCGCTAGAGATGACGAAGCCAAGCTCAAGGGGAGGGCAGAAGACCTATAGAGCCTCTACTGAGAGAAGATACAGTTGGACGTGTACGGCTTGCATCGGGCCTCAAGTTTGAAAGAAGGCAAGCGATGTGATAGAGAGCGCTTCGCTATTTCATGAGTCTTTGTGGCTTTAAATCTATTAAGCTGGGTTAATTTTAAAGCTAAGGCTTCATCGACCTAGTCGAGCGAGTTTCGCCGTGTTTCACTGCGCGGTCTTGAAGGGAAGAAGGGATACATCACGAAGAGCCGCGCTAGATGGCTACCGCTCCCTCTCCAACCGTGGCCATGTGACCAACGACGTGGCACACCACTCTCTCTTCCACCATAGAGAAAGCTGCCTCGCTGCTTTACAGTGTACTAGCCTGGTCAGTGGGCTTTAGTTCAGCGATTTTGTCATGAACGTGCGATCTATGGAGGAAGCGAGGACACCGCCACCGCAGTGGCGAAGTCTTCTGCGCGGGCGCAGCTGCGTTGGACCATCCTGCGCAGAGGCTTAACCAAGAAAAAAATTTGGAGGGGGGGGGGATGATTCAGCTTTGGTCTGAAGTAAGACACGGGCCGGCATACGTGGTCGAGTGTCATTTGGGCTCAGTATGCCATGTAGGAAAAAAAAAACCCTCGGTGAAAGTCATTCGGTATTCTAATGAGTTACAGCGGAAACGTCAGTACAAGCACGTAGAGAGAAAAAAAAATATTTTTTTTATCCGGTGGACGAATATCCAAGCTGAGAGGCTAAAAAAATAGAAAACGAGAACTTCACTGAGCTAAACATTGGTAGATGGATAGTACTTTAACGCAACATAATATTTAAACGAGACATTCGTAGAAAGTGTGCCCCTATTACGTTTGTTATGTACGGCTCGCAGAATACATTTGTATGGTTGATATACGCTCACATTCTGCGCGTGAGGGTGCTTATTCACGTGGGTAAGACACTCGGCTTCTGAACGTGGGTCCCACGTCCAAAATACAGCATCAGCAAATAAACTTGTTTCATTTTGTACGATCATTTTTCTATATAAAGATTTCTCTCGTGGGAGAAGAGCGGACAGTTTTCCCGTTGCGATGGCACAACAATGCTTTTTGAAACAGTCATGATGCTGCATCACAAACTAATTTATTTTTGCAGTTAAGAGCGTTCGGCCTCTCTTATTATTGATTATTTAAATTCGAGTTTAGGTCAGTCGTTCGCGGTGATTGCGTTTCGATGAAAGTGAAATGGTAAAGGCCCGTGTCCTGTGCTCTGTCAGTGCACGTTAGATGGTCAGTGCACGAGATGTTCAAAATTTACGGAGCCGTCCAATATAGGGTGTCTTTCATAACCATATCTTAGTTATGGGATGTAAAACATGAGATATTAAAGACGATAGTCTTTCTTGGAGACCTTCGACGCAAAAATTTTGATCTGTCTGTGTGTCTGTCTGTCCACTCTTAACAGCACCGGGTACTTGAAACGGCCGACCCGATCTGCAGAGCCCATCAATGTTGCTGAAGCTTTAGCGTTTATGCTTGTGCAATTGTCAATTAAAATGCAATTATTGCGCACATCTGGGCCACCATAACAACACGTATATGTTCTGCATGTGCGTCTTTTACTAGAAAAGGCATACATAAGTAATTTTAAGGATCGTAGCACTTATCACGCTGCGCTGACCATGCAACGCTTGCACTAAAAGGACGAGTGTTTCCAACGCTTTGCTAAGACGAGACGGTGGTGGCACCTACCCGTCGCCTTATATTCTACACCTTATCACCTCTGAGACGGGTGCGCATGCCCGTCTCAGAGCCACGCGCTTCGGTTTCCAAGAAAACTGCCAGATAGCACTCATGTCTCACGTGTGACGTGACTTGATGCGCTCGTTCGCCTCCGCTGCACGCTCGATGCTCTCTAACGCAGCGCCTGCAGAATACCATTCACCAATTTTCTTGCGCAGAACATCAAATAAATGTTTTTTAACTCTCTCCACACGCAAGACTATCGTCTTTCGACGACATCTGCAGATTAACATGTAGATAAGGGGCCAACTTTTAGGGTAGTCGTCAAAAGCATCTGCGTGTAAGATTAGTTCGTGAATCAGCTTTCGTGGCTTCTTTGGTTGACAAGTGCGTCTGTACATTTATGTTCTGCAAAAGTTGATTTAGTGGCTGAAATGTAAACGGCGGATGTTGCACTAGCGACAGTACCCCTTTTTTTCGCGCTTAAAAGTGCTTTGAACTCAGTACTGGCACTCGCGTTCATGAATTTTATTTTCGTGTATTCAGGTTTCAGCCACAAAGACTGCTGTTAGCCATGCTCGGCGCAGACCACGCCGCAGTCGTTGAGAAACTCCGCGACTGTGCAAGATGATTCTGTCAGGATTACGCGCAGGACGCGAATAGTCGAGTTTATTCCAGATCTTGCGCAAGCAACAGACATAAGGCTGGAATATTCATTGCTGCACTTATATATGCTGACGCAACTCACCGCAAATCCGATTATTGATGGCCGACGCTCTTTTCACCGCTATCATTGTAGTGCAGTGTCTATGACTTGC